>NC_071572.1:57804304-57985600 GCF_024509145.1 Vidua macroura | reverse complement strand
GCTCATCTGAATATTTTTCTGCAAAGTGCTTTCTGAGAAAGTATATAGAACTTTTGTAAAGAGTTAATTGACATGGCTCAAAAATGTGTAGACATGACATCAAACATCATGGCAAGGACAGGGAACACACATGCTAGGAGATATTAGAAGAAACAAAGGTCATAACATGGAATTAATGTTGAACAGCAGACATAAAAGACAAATACCTTCCAAGTATTTACATTATTTCTTCATTTAAAGCACCAATTGACCAAACAAGTACTTGAAAAATATAGTCCTCTAGAACCAAGGTACTGTTCTTTAAAAATTGCTCTTAATTTTAATATTAAAATAAAAATTCCAGATAAAGTTGTTTTAAAATGAAATTCAAAAATTAGGACTTTTTTTCCTAATAAACTTGAGATAAAAAGATGATGTTAATAAGTTATGCACCAAGTAAATGAAATATAGGTATTTAGATACAGATCTTAGTATTTATTAATCAAGTTGATAAAATATATATGCATACATAATCATTATAAATATAAATCTGAGAAGACTCACAAACTTTCTATGAATACTCTGCTAATAGTAATCACTATATTCCTCTGCAGTTATAAAGAAACTGTGGTATCTTTTATGGCTCCCAGTTATCAGTGCATATTAACACCTTACAATGCTTAATTATTTAAACTTCAAAACACTGGTATGGGAAGAAAATGCTATGCTTTTGTTATAGAGGGATCAAGAAACAATAGGGCATAGCACCTTTAAATAAAGGGGCATGGCGTTGTTCCAGCTACCTGGAAATCCATGAAGCAACCCTTCATCCTTTATAATGAGTAATCACTGGACCACACTTTGTCTCCTTCTCTTTGCTTAATGACTGCATCTTTCTTAGACCCCATCTCTCTGTGAGGGGAGGATGGACCCCAGAATATATCGCCATTGCCAGCCTTCTCAGGAGATAACAAGAGCAGATGTCAGGCTGAGGGCCACCAGGAATGGATCTGCACTGATAGGCACAAAAGACATCACTTCTGCTGTGCCTGGCTAAATTACAGCAGTGTCTGGCCCACAGTATTAATATCTCACTTCCAAAAGAATGAAGAGGGCAGCAAATCTTTCAATGAAATTAGAAACAGCACAGCTCTATTCTGCGCAAATGCGTGAAGTAGAAGTTCAAAGGTTATCCATGAATCGCAGGCTGATATAAAATCAGCCTGCCACCATGTTAGCATCATATGGTAACACTTTAAACACTTTATTTAAGCCTTTCATTTAGGAAACAATTACTTTAAGTTTTTTATCTAACATAATTAATAGGTCAAGCAGCACTTATTAAGTCTCTAGGCATTAATTAACATTTAAAAATTATCACATATGACACTAATTAGATATCAATCACTTATTAAAACTACTGACATTTGATAAGCGTTTTAAATTATAACAAACTCTCCTGCTATACATATGTTTTCAAACTACAAGTACCTACAAATAGTACTTAAGGCATTTAATATGTTAAGACTTATTTTGTCCTTGTAATTATCACATAGAAAAATAATCTGCTCTGTATATGCTTTAGTGATAAATACGTATCTGTATCTTTTCAGTTCACTAATGAATGACACAAAGGGAATAAAATACATGCATATTAAAATTGTTTTAAGGCACAATAGAAGTTAACTGTATCTTTGTCCTTTTCCTGTGTCAGATTTGAACTTAATTTCTCCTCTGATTCTACTGTCCTGTCCTGAGGAAAGAAATACAAATGTCCAAGTGTTAATTGCTGACCTCTGTCACCCCTTAATTATGCATTCATGTATCCTGTTTGATATTCCCTTGAATAGCTGTCTCCTTTTGCTAAGATCTTGCCATCAGGCACTTCACAGATACAATCTCTCTCTTGACCTAATTGAACTTATTATCAGTTAAATCTTATAATGCTAACTAGGTATTTGGGGATGACATATAAAAACTCTACAGGGTGCCCAAATTTTACAAGACTAATGTCAATATTGGCAGCTTGACAAGAATCAGAGAGCTGTTTCTTCAGCACATATTTTTGCATGCATTTTCCACTAATATATGCACTAACCCATAAGATACTCATATACTTGCAGCTTTGCTGAACAAATAGAAATCACTGTTTTTTTCACAGATATTTCTTGTCTAACATACACCTATGCGATGAATTATGGTGGGATTTTAGACTTTGTAAATACAGACCATTTCCCAGATTTCTCTGTACATGTGCTTGAAACATATTCTTCTTTCTGAAAAGAAAACTAGTGAGGGAGTAACCTGCAGCAGGGGGACATGGGGGGCTGTAAACATGCACCTCCGTGAGTTGGCAGCATCCTCATTTATCTGGCTGCCTCTATTTTGCTTGGTGAACAGCAGCATCTGATAGTGCTTCACCCTGCTATCCATGAGAAGCTGCAGACGGAGCCACAGAAGAATGTGAGAGTGCAAGTCAATTCTATGAGCTACATCTGCAATGTCTGAGAATTGACAGATCTGTACCATACCTCTGATGGCTTAATTGGGCTAGCACACATAGCAACAAGGAGTAAAAGCAAATTCTCCAGATGTTCTGGGAATATACATGCAAGTAACCATACTGGCATCTTTCATTACATCTGTTAGCTGGATTAAGATACCAAATGTAGGATAACATGCTGTATTCTCACCTTTTCCTGAAGTTTTTACCAAGTCTAAAGGTAATTAAATGGCTTCATGCAAGTAGTAGGTAGTTGTGATGAGAGTAAGAATAAGACCAATAAGGAATGAAAACACTATGATTTGCAGCGTTTGCTTTTGTTCTCCCCGGCCACACGCAGCTCTTGGGAGCCTGGCTGTGGACTAGCTTCCATGTGCTGCGGGGTTTTCTGCTGAGGGTTCCCGGACACAGCTACCATGTCCCGGGCATGTGGGCTGGCCAGCTGCTGTTACCGTGCGCTAGGGATCCAGCAAAGAAGTAAGGATTTGCCCATTTACTCAGTGCTTAGCAGGAATGGTTTATTGGTCACGTGGCGCAGTTAGATGGAAAGACGCAACCACTCCCGACACTCACATGGGAGAAATGGCACCTGGGTTCCAGCGGGGTAGGATTTTATGGAGGGGCAGGGTGAGAGGATCCACGGCTTCCTATCCAATAGAGGCGGCTGCCATGGTAGTGACGTCGGCCACAGCGACCAACCGAGACGGGGCTGGGGTGGTTTCCGGGTCCCTGGGCTAGTGGAGATGCGGCATCAGGGAGATTGGTGGGAAACTCTCTGGCCAGGATGGGGAGTGTCTGCCAGAGTGACTGGGATATGCTCCAATAACACACAGAGAGGAGTGAACAACCGCAGGGAAGGGAAACACGGGGGGTGCATGGGATTACAGAACTTGGCTATCTAACATAAATTAAAAACTCCTAATCTAAACCCGAACCCCAGGATGCAGCAATGATTTCCTTTTTTTCACAGGTGAAAAAGGAAAAAAACAGTTGACTTGAAGGCTAGATTGCAAGACCTTGTAACACTAACTCTCACAACACGTTCTTGGGGGTCTAAAGTAAACTAGTTTCCTAGGACCTCTCAGTAGTTTACAGAGAATGAAATGAATCACCAATGACTAGTTCAAAGCAGAAACAAAACTAATTTCTTAAGTACAATCCATAGCCTTTAGTAAAATACCTTGACTCTCTATACAATGCACAGGGAGGATTAGATGGGATTCAGAACAGACAGCATGCTGTGCAAGATTTGTATAATAGAGAAGGTCAAGACTTAAATCCTGCACTTACGTCAAACCAGGTTTACAACTCAGAACCTCTCCTGCACTAATGCAACTTGTCCCTCCTTTCAAAATAACAGGCACCTGCTCTTTGTAAAACAAAGAGGTCAGGGGATTGTTTTTCTACTGTTTAAGTGGGATTTAGACTGATGGAATTCAAATCCAAATAACTGGCTATAAGATGCTGAGGAATCTTTACATTTTTGTCACTGTTACTTTGCACTGTTACTTTGCAGAAACAAATATAGAATGCACTGGGCTAGAGAGTAAAAGTGGAATCCCAGTGACTGCTGAAAGATAGGCCACCTACCTCTTGACCCCATCCCCAAGGACTGTTACAGTGCTATAAAAATCAAAAAGTGAATGAAGCCATAAAAAGGCCTAGCAGCCAAGATCAAAAGTAATATTTTAAAATTTTAGCCCCCTCTGAAATGTCACTTAGGGTGCTTGCTCTTTCCAGTGCTGTGCCTCTGCTTGGCAGAACTCATTGCCTCTTGGCATCAGGAGATCCCTATTTTCTCCTTTTTTTCAGCCTATGTTTAAGACTGATTTGTTTTCGTTGACTTTTAACTGACATTAGCTAATTATTAACTCTGCAGGATAGATTAAATTTTAATTTTAATGTCATTGTAAAACACCATGAGCTCCTCAGCATGATAAGATGGTATAAAAGTTTAAACTGTTGTTTTAAGTTAGCCACCTGTTCAAAACATTAAAAATCTACACATTTAAATCAATCACACTGCACTGGATGCCCCATCAAGACTAATGTTGATAAATTACACTCTTAGCTCTAGTAGATATAGAGTCATTATTCTCCAGAACAGTAATATATTGGACTTTATTTTGTAGAGTTTTAGTTGGGATTGCAGTTTCATTTTACAAAATCCTTAATACATTCCAATTAGTGTTTTCCAATCTGCTAAATTGCTCAGCGATTATTCTGGCCAAACAGTACCTTTGAGTTTCTGTCTGGCATGTGAGACATATGCTGGAGATGTACTGTTCCAGAAAGGAGTTCATGGAAGTACTCTGGGCCAAATCAGAAAAACTGGATAAGATGACAAAAACCCTATACCCTTCTGTCTCTGGACAAAACAGACGAATCTGCAGGCTGAAGCAAATGAGATTATTGTCTTAGGTGCAGCATACAGATAGGAAAAAAAGGTTACCTTTTCTGGATTTTCTACCTATAAAACAGAGATAGTATTTTCCCATGCCTGTCTTGTCTCTTCACATGGTAAGTTTATTTGTGCAAGTACTATTTCTTATCAAAAGCAAAAGGGCTCTTTCTACAGCTCCGATAAAGAAGGCAACACATTGAGGCTGCATTTAGTAGACGTTGTTCTGCAGCCATGGATCTGACTTTACTACCTCTTGTTCTTCTTGTGCTCAGAAAAAGTTTATAAGAAAGCCAAAAGACACAGACATCATAATTTTAATATAGCCAAAACAGTCTTCAGGAACACTGCAGCTGAATGACCTCTTCATCTCGTTCATAATTTTCATTTGGAGGAATATAAATTCTTTCTAAGATCACACACAAAAAGCTGTATTTTATGAGACAAGTGACAGGAGACACTTCAGTTCCCCTTCATAAATGCCTCTGCTGATTCCTAGTCTAGGAAATCATTGAAAGACTCCCCAAAGAGATCAATTTTTAACTTTGTTGTTGAGGATGGCAAAAAGGTTAAAGAGGATTTAGCTGAATGCATGAGGGTTAGCATGGGTTTACCACCCATAACCATCTAGGACTGTGCTCCTGCACACAATGCCTGTGCATAAGAACCTGACAGTGATTAGCAGTATCAGTGTAGCTGCTGCATGACAGAGGAACAGGGTGCCATATGCAGGTCCTGAGACTGAGGGACACAAACTGCCTTGCAGCCATGCAAATGAAAGCAAGCTTGCTCTGGAGCGCACTCCTGGCGCCCACACTCCACACCTCTACGCCCTGCACGTCTGGAGGACCCACGTGTTGCTGCTACAAACACAAGGTGTAATTACTACTTCTATGAATTTTTGGTTCAAAGTGTTTAAAAAAACAAAGTCTATAATACATCTGTCTGCCTCTGAGTGCTGCTGTAACATTTTAACATCTGTGACTACGTGCTGCATGTCATAAGATGTTCTATGAGCTTTTCAAGTGTTGTGTTGCAATGACGCAGAACACGGCAAAGAAGAGATCAAGAAGAAGAGAAAATTGAATTCTAGTGCCCATGCCTTGTCTCTAAGACTCCTATTCATCCAAATAAGGCTTTCCTAATTCTGACAAAAAAATCAGTTAAATTAAGCTGTTAGATGATTTAAACAAAGTCTAGATTGCAGGCAGGTGGTGAGGTGGGGAATGGAAATTCTTAATATCTAAACACACTTTTTTCCTAGTAGAGACAAGTCTCTGAAACTTTGAAAAAATTAAGGGTATCTTTCTTTACATGTGTAATTTTTGCTTGTCTCTTTCTGTTTGGAATTTCTTCAGTAACTTAGTAATGGAAAGCTAAATACTGTTTGGCCTTTTTTTTTTCACAGATGCACATGGTGCATTTCTGTCCTAACATTTCTCTACAAAACAATTTTGTGTAAGCTACAAGAGCTACCACAACAAAGGGGATCATGGAGACCTGACATACTGTCTCATCTCTCATTTCTGACAAACGTAAATACAAGAATAAAATCTTGGTAGAGAATAAGAACATATGAATCAGGGTTGAGTGAATGGGCATCAAAGGCTCTAGTTCCTCATGCTTTTTCTTTACATCTGTTGTTTTTCTCTGATTTATCTGCATAGTGTAGTTTCTGTTAGAGGAAAATATATTCAACAGCTGAAGAGAGGTGAGGAAGATATGCTCCAATATCCCCAGGTCTGACCAGCAGTGAGGCTGCAGAGGTTCTTAGCAGCAGTGTTCTTAGCAGGCACACACACCAAGCACACACATACACCTTGTATATCCATTTATACACAGATCAGACACAAACAGATGAGCCACAAAAAAACAGATACTACCAATGACCTCATCCTTCTTCCTCTCTGGCAGAGAGAGATGGAGGTCCACTGGTGACAGTAAAGACATACATAGACACAGTGTGGATCTTTTCAGCAGCTAGGTTCAGACACTCTGTTGAGTAAATGTTCATGGATGACATGAAGTCACACCAGCTGCTGGCATATTCAAGCCCCTGAGGCTGCAGTCCCACTCTTTTTGCTGATATAGACCATTGCAGAAACACACAATTGATGAGGACTTCCCTGGTCCCCATAGTGAGTCTCCCTGTGCTCTAATCCATAGACATAAAGGCTGACCCTCAGAGAAAAATTCCTCCATTTCTTCCCAGATATTTTGTCTTGACCATTGCTAGAGATCCCACATTTCCTTGTACATCTGCAATTGCTCCTCTTGCTGCATCACAGACATATTTGTGTCTCCTAGTCTGACTCTGAATGCACATCACCATACACCTCTGTCCCCTTTCCCCATTCCCACATACACAGACTGAGTAGAGAACCCTCACACACAAAAGAATTAGAAAGCAATTTAATAAGAAGACAGGATGCACCACGGTGGTTATGTGCAAGACATAGCCAGGCAAACAAACATCCCTTTCTAGTCCCTTTGTTCTCTGTTCACATTTCTTCCTCCCAAAGCCACTTAAAACCCTCACTTTTGTTCCTCCTCATTCCTTCCCTTCTCTAACTATCCCAGAATAAGTCCTGTGTCATGCTGAATTGCTTTTCACCCACAGGGAAACCTCTAGGTTTCACACCCCTAGGAACAACCCTATTAGTTTGAATGGTTATCCAAAGAGCTGCTCTGGCTTGATTAAGTATCAGAAATAGTTTGACCAGAAGGACCAGGGAAGTCCTTCTGTAGAATCAGAAGACCAGATTGTCCTTCTGTACTCAGCACCAGTATACTGTGTTCTGTTTTAGGCCCTTCACTTCAAGAAATACATTGAGGTCATGATCCAGCAAACCCAGAGAAAGGCAATGAAATAGGTGAAGGTAGGAAGTTATATGAAGAGTGGCTGAGAGAGCTGGGGTTGTTTAGTCTGGAGAAAAGGAGACTCATGGATTTTCTACAGCCACCTGAAAGGAGGCTGTAACAACATAGAGATCAATCTCTTCTCCCAAATAACCAGCAACAGGAAGAGAAGCCACACCCTCAAGGGAAGTTCATGTTGGACTTCAGGAAGATTTTATTTATGGAAAAGGGTTTTAAGCATTGGAATGGGCTGCCCAGGGAAGTGATTAGGTTACCATGGTTGGAGGTTCAAGAAATGATTGGATGTGGCACTTTGTTCTGTGATCTAGTTGAAAAGATTATGGTCAAAGGCGGAACTTAATGATTTTGGATGTCTTCTCCAACCTTAATTATTCCATAATTCTGTGATTCCCAATGACTCCTCCTGATGGTTTTCAATGTTTGAAAAATGGGGCTGAGGTTCTCCTGGGACAGCCCTGGTAGGGGCCTGTGTGGAATGTTTGTTCTCAGGAGCCCTTAGTTTGGGTTCCAACTTGTCATAGTGCTTCCCATTGCTTCTCTGATTTCCGCAGATGGGCCTTTGACAAGTCAATAGCCCCTTGTGAAACACCTTGGAATAGTTCACCAGGGTATTATTTGGGGTGCTCTTCCTGCCATTGGAATTCTGAGCTCCTTTGTGTGTAGGCAGTTGGTTTTTGTCACATAACCTTAGGTTTAAACCCCTCCTCAATTTAATGATTTATGGAGACCCTATAATCTCAGCTTTCAAAATTTCATTTGATTTAAACAAGTAGTTTCAGTCTCACTATTTAATGAGGAATAAGTGCTTTACTTTCATTTTTTGAAAAAGAGGCATTAATATCTTCCCTAGTTATGAGGAAACCTTTAAAATGGTGACCAGAATTAAATTAATTTTTATAAGTATGTATTCAGAATGTATATAATTTTTATCTTTTCAGTATCCAAGGATTATTCTGTCTGAGTACTCTTAAATACAATTTTCTTGTCTGAGGTAATTTATGCCCAAGAATTTCTGCAGAGGTGGTAAGTGCTACTTTCACCTTCCAGCAGTGATTCAAATGTGGGTGGCTCATTCTATGCTTACCAAATATACACCCTGTGCTCAGGCGGGTGGCAGATGCATATCTCTGATACCTGTGGGCAGCAAATATTCCCCCTTTGAACCTGTAGGACCCAGCGGAAATTCAGACTAAGGAAGCATCTGTAAAACAATTGACTCTGTATTTGCCAAACCTTTGGGCAATAAGTTACTCTCTCTGTATGTACACATTTCTTATCTATCTCTCAGAAAATGTCTTGCCTAGTCCACAGGCAGCAGAATTTCACAGTCTCATTGGCATCTGGGCTTTTTTTGTTAGATATGTTTGTACTTTTCCTCAATGATTACATTTTATGGTAATTGTTTTTTCCTCTCACAGACACAGCCTTGGTCCTCTATGTGGTATAACCATTATCTTTAGAAAAGCAGTCAGACTTTCATAAAGTAAAAAGCAGAGAACAAATACATTGAGAAATTTACGAAAAAATAATAACTTAGCAATATCCATTAAATAAGAGTTTGGGATGAGTAAAATCTTACATGTTTTCTATTGACATCTTCAGAACAAGCTGTGCAGAAACAAACACCTGAAAATAATTGTAGGCTATGCAATAAACTTTGGAAGAACTTTTAGAAAACTACTCATAGAGACTGTAAAAAAACTCTAATATGTCTGTATTGCTTGTCGAAATCCCTCTCTTATCTGGTTATCTGTTTGCTGTCTGGTTTGCTTATCTGGTTATCTGTTTGTTATCGGTTTGCTGTCTGCTGCTTTTGCAGCAGCGCAGAAAAAAAAAAAAAACCCAACAAATGAACCTACATTATCAAAGGGCACTAGAAAGTTTCAAATACCTAAAATACAGAGAATGAAAAGTTTATAGTGTATACTAAAACAAGTTTATAGTGTATACCAGCCTTATTTGGATGAATTAGTCTATAGTAAAATGCGTGTCTATCAAGGATAATAGTTTTGAGGGTTTGGGGTTTTTTTTTGATAGATCAAAAATTTCTGAATAACATTATAACTGTATAAAATTGAACTGGAAAAAATTTATTGTTTCAACAGTCATCTACCCTTAAAGGGAAGGTATGACTGTAGTCAAAGAACCAAAGGTCTTGCAAAGGTGCCCAAAGGTATTCTTTATCATCTGAAAGTGCAGTAGAAAGTTCTGCTAAGGCCACTTTAAAATATTTTCTCCTTTAAGACTTGGGTGAAACCTATCTGAGTGGCTCTATTACACAGGTTATTACCATGCTGTATGCTCTGTCTTGATATGTACTAAATCCTTTTTTCTCTACAGTTAAAGAAATAAAATTGTAAATGAGATACTTGAAATAAACTTTTCCATTCTATTCAGCACTGATAAGGGCCTCAGCCAGAGTACTCTTTCCAGTTTCAGGGAAGATAGTTTAAGGATAAAGGAAAACAGAAGAGAGCACAGAGGACAGCCACAAGAATGCTATGGTCTCCATGAAAAAATTATATAAAAGGAACGTTTTTTAAAGAAAAAAAGAAATGAATAGAAATACATAAAAGTATCTTCTCACTAAGGCATTTTTCCCAGTGTCCATTGTGCTTCATGGTCACTGGAACAGATAAATTGGCTTAATTTTTAGAGAAGAAATTTTAAATTAGAATTTAGCACTTTTGAAATGGTAAAGTTTTGTGCACAAAAATGGTCTTCCAAGGAAGATAATGGGATCTCTTTTCTGGGCATTTAAAAGTATAGTACCAAAAAAAAAAACCCTTAATAGATATTTGAGGCAGTTTTGATTCTTGACAAATTTTCTTATTCATTTTATAAGGAAATAACCAGATGGGTGTTTGAGGTCCTTATAATTCTCAGTTCTGTAGTTTGGTAAATGATGACTTGGCTCTAGCCATTTTGAATGTAGGTTCCCAGTTTAAGGTGAATAGATTTGCTAGGATGTCAGTGTGTTAAAGAGGAAAACAGTGAGATCCTGACCCAAGTCAGGTCAGGACAGTGTCCCAGTTGTGTATCAAGCCCTAGAAAACAACAGAACCTGGAAGCAGAGCACAGACCTACAGCCTAGTAGCTGATTTTAAGGGATCACATACATTTTAGCTTAGACTAATTTCTGAAGGTAATATGAACCTTATATTTTCTAAGTTTAGGCATTTTCCTAGATTAATATCTTTGATAAAACTTCCCTTGTGAAGGTGGATAAATATACTGATTTCTCAAAATAACTGAGGAATGGTCATAGGTTACATTTTTAAGACACTGACAGTTAGACTCAGAGGAATTATTTTCACAGAAAACCAATGATGTGAGACTTCTTAATTTGAGAATAATTTTATAAAATGAAGATATATGAATTCAGGATAGAAGACTCTTAACATATTTTTATTTTATAAAGCATGCTTTTTCTCATCATGATGCTGTCTTGACCACAGATGTAGGACAATGTATAGTATGAATGGTCATAGACTACAGTGTTTTATGTTTTTACATTTGAAAATGTGATTTTTAGAGCTATCCCTATTCAGCTTTTTAAAATTTTTACTTTTAAATTAAATTTTTAATAATGAAATCTAACAAGGTGTGGATTTAAAGTATTTACTGTAGCCTAAACTGTTTGAAATTCAATAAAAATCTTCCTAGTTAATTGAACAATTGCAATCATTTAACTAATATGTTTCTGATAATATGTACACTTCACATAGAGATAGTCAGACATGAATTTTAGGTAACTCTACCTCACTTATTTTTCAAAAGCAGCTTTCAAACAATACTAGTAATTGAGGTTTTGCTACTATCAGGTCTACAGTTATCTAGATGTCTCATAAACTGAGACTAAGCTTTAAAATCCCAGGTAACTTTGGCTTCCAGGAATTCCTGTCAAAGAGACAGAGAGAAAATTATTTTTTCTTCTGGATAATAGAGGTAATTTTTGAGTCAGTTCTTCTAATGCTCTGGTACAGTGTCTCAGATGATAATACCTGGAAACAAAGTAGTAACTCTCTGGAATGTACCTAAAGACACCTCAGAGCCAGAGGAAAACTGTGAATGAAACCATTATTTTACTTTTCTTCCTAGTGTAGATTATGGAAGAAATAACAAATAAATGTTCATTGTATTCAAGATTCGTGCAGGTTGGCTTTATTACAAAAGAGTTTCTATTTCTGTCTTTAGAAGAAATAAACAAAAAACCCAAAAGCTGACTTATGCGGGTGGTTGTGCAGTTCCCTTGACTGCCCATACAAGATAGGACTAAGATCAAAAATTAATTTACTGGTACAATTAATTCAGTCGTGTAATTCAATATTTTCTCAACTGTTGCTGAGGTGTAGTCATACAAATAATGGCCATCCCAGAGAAGCATTGTATGTTGTTGTAAATAAAATCTATCCTAGAAACTTATTGCACCAGGTGAAGTCTTAACAGTCCAGTAATAGACCTAAAATGGTAGTTAATTTTATATTTATATGCTTTCCCATGCAAAATATCATGAACAACTGCACTTCTGATAAAGAAATTTTGTTAATAGGTAATTCTCTAGATCTTGAACTGCAGGAGAACACCTAAAGAATATTTATGATGGGTGAAATATATCTTAGATTAGATTTGCATTAAACATATGGAACATAAATGAAATTCTGCAGCCTCAGGATTAAAGGAATGTCTAATTAAGAGAGTCCTTTACTTATTATTTCATTCTTTGGTGTACATAACTACCTCTGATGTTACTTCTGAGTAAGACTGCCACAAATTGCAAAGAATACATGTGAACCAAAGGAAGGATGGAGGCATTCCAGACTATTTTGGTATTCTGAAACATTGTGTATGCCTGGCTGCCATTTTTTCCTTTTTTTTTTTTCCTTTTTAAGTTCAGACAGCTCAATTGCAGCTTTGCACTTGTTGGTTTAAAGCAAGGAGTATCGGCTATGAGGGTGTTCTAGATGTGTTTGTCCTTAAGATATTGACTACAGAATCAGGGAATACCATTTAATCTGATAGTTCAAACAGCATAAATATAGCTTAGAATACTCTGCATGTAGAAAGAATGAACAGGAGGACAAGCATAGCATCTATGACCTGAGATTCTCTGGTGTTCTTGCTGATAATGCAGTGGAGTTCCTTCAGGGTGAATTGGTGAAGAGAATATGAATAAATATTTTGATGACCCTTTGCTTCATGACCAGCTAGTGTCAAACCAAACACCAGCAAAGATACTTTCACTCTAAGCCCACAGTCATAAGTGAAAAGGTGATACCTGTAAAGGTTTTAAAGTCTAAAAACATTCTTACACAAATAATTCTTTCCCTCATAAAAAGAGGCAAACATAAATCCTAAGTCTTGCTGATATTTATTGCCAAAATAAAGGTATACAGATGAAAAATTACTACACAAATGCAAATTACTAGTTATTAGCATTCTGAGTGTCCAAGAGCATCCACAAGGAAAAAAAAAAAAAAAAAAAAGAATATGTTTTTCAGGATTTAACATTTTTCTTTAGGAGATTTTTACTTCCTTTCTCTTCTAAACATCAACACACTGTATCAATTATTTTAAAAGCTGTTTCCCAGAATGTTCATTGCTATTTACTAACAAAGGTTACAATTTTGATTTACCCCCTCCTTATTTTCTTCAGAGGAAGCAATTTCAAATAACAGTTTAATGAGTATCCTGCTATCTGAGACCTTTGCCTAACCCAGGAGTTGTGTATAACCAATTAGAAGTGCACATTTGCAAATTGGATGAATACAAGCATGACCAACTCCTCCTTCCCCTTCCTCCTCCACCCCCAAAACAGGATTTCATTGTAAGTAAATCAATGTGAAAACAATTTTTTTTCTCTGAAAACCCATGTCCTAACCCAAATGATGCACAGATGAGTCACTCTCTAAAGAATATACAATGTAAATGTCAAAAAAAAAAAACAAACAAACAATCATATGGAATTACTGTGGGATTATTTGTTGTTATTTTGTTGGGGTTTTTCCCCTCATAATTTGCTACAGGATTAATTTATTTATTTATTTATTCACATGAAGCCTTCCGTGAAGCGTCTGAAAAGATATAATGGTCAGACTAAAGCAACCAGAAGTTTTAATTTCTCTGAATACACACCAAGCACATAGGGTGTTCAGTTTTCCACACCTGGAAATTCCATTTGAAATGCCCAAATCTGTCATGTTTAGCATTCAGGTGCTACTACTAGCATTAGGTGCTACTACAAAAGAGTATGTGTCCTCTGCATGTGTCTGTGACTTAACTCTGGACTTGCAGCTCACCCCCACACAACTGCTTGCTCATCCTCTACACTGAGATGAAGGAGAATATCAGAGGGGTAAAAGCTAGAAAACTCATGGGTTGAGATAAAAATAATCTAATAGGTGAAGCAATAGCCATGCACACAAAAAAGCAAAACAAATAATTCATTCACCATTTCCCATGGACAGGCAGGAAGGCATTCAGCCATTCCCAGGAAAAAGGACCTCCATGGCATGTAACAGTGGTATGGAAAGACAAAAATCATCACTCCCAACATCTGCCCTTCCTCCTTCATCCCCCAGTTTTATTTACTGACCACGATGCTGTATGGCAAGGGATAACCATTTAGTAAGTTGAGGTCAGCTGTCATGTCTGCATCCTCCCACAACTCTTTGTGTATTGCCATCCCCATTGCCGGTGAGGAAATGAGATAAACAAGAAACTGACATTGTGTAAGAACTGTTCAGCAGAAGCTAAACCATCCCTGCATTATCAACACTGTTTTCATTACAAATCCAAATTATAGTGCCATAGAAATTACTAGGAATAAAATAACTCTATCCTGTACAAAACTAGTACAAGACATCAAGAATAAATATCTAAAATGGCAACAGATGTCTATGGGCAGTCAATTGAGTAAAATCCATAGCCATCTAAAAAGATAAGCTGTAATAAAACAGAATACTGTAGCGCAAGGAAAAAAAAAAGAAATTTCAATCAGCTTTTACAATAAAAATATACTTTATAGGAGTCATGTCAAGCAAAAGGACAGGCTTCTCCTCCCCAGTATCTTTTCTTTGGTGCAGTATACTATATAATTTTTTATGCCATAGTATCTCGATTCTAGAACATATAACCTGCAGTGGTTTGTACTACTGATACTTTACACTGCTTTTTAAAGGGAGAGAAAAAGAGAATTAAGCCAGGGCAAAGAACTTTGCAAAATCCAAATGCTGCCACTGTTTAGCAAAGACATTCCTCCAGAATAAATTGAAGTATTTGCATATGAATGGTCCTACTCTGAATGTTTCAGATTGTGATCTAAGCCAAAGAATCTATCACCAGACTGGCCTCAAAGTTTCAGGAGGCACAGATAAGAGGTTTTTTATACTAATCCTACTCATACTACTACTAGTAGTAAATAACCCATGCAGGGGGGAATTAAAACAACAAGCAAATACACACCTCGGGAGAATTAATTATAAATCTCCTTTCAGACTATATTTGCAAGCACACACTTGTTGCAGTGTGTGAATTTCAGGGGTAAAAGAGGATGCTGAAGCTAAATTTGTGCTTGGAAGTGCAACTATTGAAACAGATTGTTCTCTATTTTATAAGGAAAAAAATGGGTCTTGGCAGTTCCTCAGTTCTTCACAATATGAAGCTAAAGGTCAATATTAGTTATAGTGAGGCAGCTAATATTGCTAAGTGCCAGTATGTGGCCATAATGCACTTCAGCACACATCAAATAACCTCATGCGTTCCATACAGGTGTAATCAGCAGGTCCATTAAGCGGCATATTAAATATAAGCCATAAAACAAACAGAAGAACATCAACTCTTTAATGATATCAAACAACAATCAAATCTTTAGGTCAAAATCATTGTGCATGTAATAAGACAAAGTGTCCTTTTTAATCAAAGTTCTTTTCCTTGTCATCCATGATCCAGGGCAGAGTCCTTCACTCTTACAAGCTTCTCCTTCTGCAAGAGATGCAATTTGTTCTCCAATCTTTCTGTTTTTCAGAATTATTTCCAAGAATTTCTCCCGGAATTAGACTATTTTCTTTTGAAGACATAGGAAGAGCTTGGCTGACCTGAACACTTTTCCTATCTTTCAGAATGCATCTCAGCATCTCAGGTTCAATATCAAGAAAATGTTCAATCTTAGATCTGATAATGGGTTGGAATTTTTTTTTTTTCCAACAATATCTAGGTTCGGGTTTTTTTAGCAGTAAGTTTCAGACTAGCCTCAAGATTGGGAAGTGTAGGCTGTTATGCTCTCCTGCTTTTATAATGAGAGATCATTTGTCCAGACTTCTACTTACCCAAGAACACTGCATTGTTAGTTTTTCCTTTCTCTTCCTAATAATTGTTATTTCTAAGTTACCTCACATCTGCCATTGTGTTACAGTGTAAGTTTTAAAACAATAAAACAAAACAAAAAATGTGCTCTTGCACCTAAAGGAATACACCTTTTATTTCTCAGGCCCATTACATCAGCACATCAGTGTTATCCTTATCCTTCCTCGGTGTTGCGTGTTCCAATTTAATGTCACATTCAAGGCAGAGAACAAATAAGAACAGCTTTCTAAGCTGTTTACTTGCCCCAATGCAAGCATCCAGTCAGATCACACCCAGTCAGATATGTAACTTACATCCACATGATAGCTCTTCATTTCAGTCCCAAAATAGTGAATATTTGCTACTTAACACTTAGGTCAAAAACAATTTTAAAGTGTTTTTAATCCTTTTAGGGGGATTATCTAGGGTGCCAAATATATAGGCAAGGCCAGAAGGACTGAATAGCATCTCTGGTTATCTATTTCAGAATTTGTCTGGTCTTTTTAGTCTGGTTACCAATTACAGTCACTACTTAAAAGTCAGAGAATGACTGCATATCATGCATCCCATTTTCATCCATGGTTATCAGGAGTTACCTAAGGAAGAATAAGATTAACACAGACATGAATTATACCTCCTTGTAAAGCTCTCACAACTTCCCACTCTCTATTAACAGTTAAGGGAGTTCTAAAGCTGGACATTATCTCTGTGTGTGAATGAGGTTGTTTGAGCTTGTGTATCTTGTAGAAAATATTCTAATCACCTTCATTTACTGCATTTCGATTTGCCTTTTAAAATTTTGTTGAGGTATCTAGGGCTTTCTGTACATTGTAATCTCCTCAGAAGAGAAAATATATACAGCTCTTGGACCTACAGTGGTCCAGCCACGTCAGGGAGCCACAGGCGTGTTTCACTAGCAATCCCACTGCCTTCTGTGTTTGCTCAATCAAGTTCAGAAGGCAAAATTTTTCTGTTGCTAACAACTTTAGGGTCACAATTAGGCTTGTTTTCTTAGTCCTGTGATGTGAAGCCTTAAAAGAACTCTTTATGTTAATGGAAAGCAAAAATTAATTCTATATATGAATGGCTTCTGAAAATTCAAAGCAAATGCTGTGAATCCCAAATGATTGCTTCACATAAAAAGTGGAATTCTCATTTTTATGAAATCAGAACTACTTAATAATCATATGATGTGTTTTTAAGATATTATTTAGCAGCAATGATAAAAATGTTAAGCCCGAATAATCAAATTCAAAGGCCAATAACCTATAGCTTTACTCAGGCACTCAAATAATTGTAAGCCCTAGGCATAAGAAAGTTGACTGGAGTCCTTACTACATGTTTCAGTGTTTTCAAATAACTTTAAGTGATTCTCAATAATACAAAAAATGCATAGCTACAATATTTTTAAGACTTAATATACCTCTAGAGAATGAAAAATCCTCTCTTGCACTTATTTATAAAATAAGGTCACAGAGTCTATGCCACAGATTTATCTTCATGTAAAATCCCCAGATATTTCCAGTCCAACTTATTGTTCAGAAGATGAGTGGGAAAAGAGATGAATTAGCAAACTTACTTTTGTACTGCCAGAAGAAAGGAGTAATTTTAAGGTCAAGTCCAGCAGAATCTCTAAAATTGCCTCCTTCCATTGGTTTTAAAAGGATCTTGGGATGACCAGCTCAGAGTCCATTGTCTCTGTTTGGTTACATGAGATCTAAACAAGGTACATGGTAAAATTTCCACCTCTGCAAGAGAAGATTTTATAGATGTTATGTAGAACTGCACTTAGGAGTTACTACTTTTGAGTTTTTTTGCTACTTTTCTGTTTTAAACTGTAGTGATTAAACAATAACAGTTCCCTAAAGAATTATATAAAACAATACAGATAAATATAAAAAGGGCATTTGGGATACATAATGGATTGAGATCTTTAAATGATAACCTTATCAGTATTGCCAGTTTTAACATAAATAAGCTAAGTATCTTGAATACAAGATGATGTAAATAATTTGGAAAGAAATACATTCCTAATAAATAAGCGTTTTCTGTCCAAATGGGGGATTACATAGTTTAAATCTCTCTTTATATGATTAGTGTTCAAAGATTCAATTATTATTATATGCAATGTTTTCTGTATTTTATAATAGAATTTAAGGAAAAAGACCTTTTCAACAAAAATCTTGTTTCTGCATATGTGAATATTTTTTGATAAAATTTTTCAGTTAGCTATTTGATATTACAGAGAAAATTTTACAAAAAACCCAGTGATGCCTTACTAGCTGTAAATGGACATGAGTAACCGATTAATGTTGGATATATATCTCTTGGCATGTTCCAATGCCATACATAGAAAATAATCTTGCATTCATAATATTTTCAAAGTGGCTGATGAATCCTATGAAGGATGGTATAAGTCCAAATAAAAGGCATAAGAATTATATATCAAAAAAAACTGTACAAAAATCTGAAAATTCTTAGGACAACCTGGAAAGCTTATATAATTATTACCTGAAATTCTAGCTTCTTTGAACTTCATGAGAGTCTTTTCATTGCTTATCTCACTGGTGCAACAATATCACCTCTTGTATTTTGCATAAATCTACAATGGATGTTCCTTTCCCTAGCTGAACTGTAAAGAAATTTTAAGTATGAGAAGATTTTTTTAGTTTTATTTGCATTCCTTGCAAACTAAATGATAGGCTCTGACTTTGAAGGCATTCCCAAGTTTTATAAATTCTATTAATGAAAAAAAATCAAACACTAATATTCCAGCTGGAGTCAGTTTTATTTCAATCTTTCTGGTTAATATTGATGTGAGAAAGAGAAGCCGAAATCTGAAAGTCATTTAAGAGTTATGACTGATGTCACAGAACCAGAACATTGTTATCAGAAAGACCATCATGGCTTTGATTTATGATTTGCCTTTAGATGGTCTCAATGAGAGTAATGAATTAAACTGCAATTTGAAATTCAATAACTTTGAGTCTTTTCAGTCTTTTGAGTCTCCTGCAGTAACTCTTTGAGAGTTACTAAGAACAGAAATATTTCTGTGTTGAAGGCCAAATATGTTTGCGCCTTCCCTTCCCTTCCCTTCCCTTCCCTTCCCTTCCCTTCCCTTCCCTTCCCTTCCCTTCCCTTCCCTTCCCTTCCCTTCCCTTCCCTTCCCTTCCCTTCCCTTCCCTTCCCTTCCCTTCCCTTCCCTTCCCTTCCCTTCCCTTCCCTTCCCTTCCCTTCCCTTCCCTTCCCTTCCCTTCCCTTCCCTTCCCTTCCCTTCCCTTCCCTTCCCTTCCCTTCCCTTCCCTTCCCTTCCCTTCCCTTCCCTTCCCTTCCCTTCCCTTCCCTTCCCTTCCCTTCCCTTCCCTTCCCTTCCCTTCCCTTCCCTTCCCTTCCCTTCCCTTCCCTTCCCTTCCCTTCCCTTCCCTTCCCTTCCCTTCCCTTCCCTTCCCTTCCCTTCCCTTCCCTTCCCTTCCCTTCCCTTCCCTTCCCTTCCCTTCCCTTCCCTTCCCTTCCCTTCCCTTCCCTTCCCTTCCCTTCCCTTCCCTTCCCTTCCCTTCCCTTCCCTTCCCTTCCCTTCCTCCCTCTCCCTCTCCCTCTCCCTCTCTTCTCCCTTTCCTCTTCCTTTCCTGAACTTTCCTTTCCTTTCCTGAACTTTCCTCTCCTGCTGAAGACAATTAGCAATTGAAAGACACTTAAGAAACACTGACAAAATAACTTCTTAGTTACAGGCAGTGAAATCAACAGTCTAACTCTTCCCTAGAACTATTTCAAGTAAATTTAATGACAGATATATTAAAGAAGATATCTTAGGTACTTTCCATTAAAACAGATCTATATTTTAACTTTCATTATATGGATGATGTCATCAGGATTATTTCATATTCACTCATAATTTTATGAAAAGGTGTTTATAAAGTGCCCTACAATAATCACTTTTCAGTTTGTCTTTTTGCACTTGATTTACCTGAAGGTCACCAGTAAATTTGTGGAGTTGACCACGCTTTCAAAGGCTATATCTATGCCTCTAGATTAAAGGAGATTGTGGCCAAATCCCTGGCCTGTAATACTCTAGAAGAAATGTCCAAAATGCATAATCAGATAATAAATATATATATTAAAAAAAACCTTAGACCGAGTGTAGCTGATTTTTTCCTCACTGCCTGGATCATTATAATGTTGTATAATACTTTGTATTGTCTTTATATATATATATATATATATATATATATATATATATATATATATATATATATATAATATCAAAGGACCTTAAATATTGAATATTGATTGGAATCACTGTTAAATCTCATAAAATAAAATAAAATAAAATAAAATAAAATAAAATAAAATAAAATAAATGGATCAACTTCAAATAATTAAATATCTCTATAGAGCAGGAAAAAGACACTTTTTGTACATTATGAACTATTAAGGTTTAGTCAGGGTTATGAGGAATACAAGCACTGTGAAGAGCCAGAGTAATTTGGACATAAATTATACCACTTTGACAATTTGACTGTAATTTTTCTTGTCTAAAAGAAAAACCTCTTTAAAAATGATTTTATGGACTCTTAAGGCAAGAAGTAACTAAACATATAATGTCATCTGACCTCCCATGTAATAGAACGTAATAGATTTTTATATGCGATCTTTCCATCAAGTCTGTACTTCTCATTTACCTAAACTACCACATAGGAATGTTTCAGGCAGCTGAGCTTAATACAGAAATAATGAATGACAATGGAACAAACTTATCTCTAGTTTAACTGAGATTTTCAATAGTCATGTTTAGCATTCCATTTTGAATACCTCTAGTTTCAGCTCCCAGCCACGTGACCTCATTATATGCACATAAATGAGATTTAATACCCCTAATTTCTGAAAATTCATAATGCAAACAATTAGTGAGCAAATTCATGTGACTTTTTCTTTGATAAATAATCTAGAAAGACAATGAATTTTGACAAAATGTGCATCAAGGTTTTTTTTTATGATTAAAGGAATTAAGTAAATATAGTAAAAAGGTTTTTTGTCCCATCCAAAAATCAGTATTAGGGGAAGTGACATTTTCACTAAATAGTCTCTAGACCAACTGCTTAACTTTTAAAAGAGTAAAGATTAGTGAGACAATTAAAAAATGACTGGTGGAGAACCTGAGATATTTCAGAAACATTTGCACTGTTATACATATTTGAATATAATATTTGAACTCCTACAAAATAAGCCTTTATTATTGATCAGTATTTTTAGAATGCTGACATCAAAACTGAAGATCCTTGTAATGAGCTCATTATCCTGCTGTATTTATAAGAACACCACCTGGTTTTTCTCTGTGTATTAGTTATGCATCAAAAGATCAATTTGCAGGCTTACCCACTGTGTCATATTTGGATTCTATTTTCCCATAATAGAATAGTGATATTTCCAGAACATCCACTACATTCAAAGGAGGATTTTATAAGTGACTTAATTTTAGGTGTTCCCTAGTCAAAGAGTAAAAAAAAAAAAAAAAAAAAAAAAAAAAAAAAAAAAAAAAAGAGGTTTATAAATTAATCTCTTCCTGCAACAGTGAAGGAAGACATCTCTAAAACAAAACCAAACCAAAACCAGAAGTTACTCAGCTCTAAGCTTGTGATATTTGCTTCCTTTTTAGTTTCTCCTATAATTTCCTCATTTTTCCTCAAATGCAAAAAAAAAAAAATTGCATATTTGCTCACACATTCTTCACTTTTATGTCAAGTACATACATGTATTTCTTCTCTTTTTCTTTCACTATAAAAAGTAAAAAAATCACTATAAAAATATTTCATATGCAAAATATTTAGGCTCTTTCCACACTTAAATTCTGTCAAAAAGTTTTGTTGCAACTGACACTTTTTTTAGATGCTAAAATTTCATCTAAATGGCTTCTTCTTTTCATAGAAAGCTGATCAGTAAAAAAAAAAAAATCCCAAAACTTCAAAACCAAAAGGAAAAATAAGAAAAATAAAACCTTCACCAAAATCCACCATGTCTAATATTTCCCAGCAGCTACCAAATTTGCTCTCTCTTGAATATACGTTCTGTCTCTGAGCTTCTAAATTTTTCATTCTGTCTTACACTTGCCTCACTGCACAGGGTGGACAACAGACTATTTTTCCCCAGCATAAGAGTTTTGCATCTGTAAACACAAATCCAGGCAACGTGCATAGACACAAAATCTCCTTATATTTTGCCTATCAGCAGTGATGTGGAAGCACTGAATCACTGGACCTGCTTACATAGTCACTAATAAATGTAATAACATATTTCTGGTTTTTTTTTAACTTCTGAATTCTTCCAGTGGCACTGTCATCTCCATAAATCGAACAGGTTGGGCTTCTGTGAGCAGATATGTCTTAGAAAATCAAATCTCAAAACACTTCTGGCGTAGAGATATTTGATAATCTCTACCATTTCTCTGTTAGATCTCTGGGCGGTATTGTTTTGGCTTAGGCTACTTCATCCTCCTCCAAATTATTCACAGGATGGTTGGATGGTTTTCACAGAAGAGGATCTGATTATTCCACCTCTCTGTCCTGTTGTCTGTTTTGGAAACAAATAAAAATTTCAAAAGTTTGGCATGTCTAACCAAAGTAAGTCAGTTGGCTTTAATGTTGAAGTACTGTCCTTGGCACTGCTTTGTTGATTATTAACCTCTGAATCAACCTCCTGGGACACTTAGACACTTATTCTTTGATATTTCAGAGACTTCATTTCATATTTTAGTTCACCCACTCTGATGTTTGCAATTAATTATTTTCAAGCCTGCTCACTGAAACAGCATCTGAAGGGCACTCTTACAAAGAGGCAGTGTATAAGTAAATAGGTAACAGGTTAGCTGAACATGTTCATCACAACAAGAGGAAGCAGAGAAAGGAAAAGTAGCTCAGAGGATATGTTGGTCTACTGGAAGAAATATGCTTTTGAATGAAAAATACTGAGTGATATAACCAGATTTTAGGGGTTTTAATTTTTTTTTCACAGGTATTTGCAATTCCACAGCCAAAGTTTGAAATAAAATTTTTTGTAGATTACTGTATGCAGTCGAAGTAATAAAAAAATATCCATGATGTGTTAGTCCTATTTCTTTAATATTGACTTGTTACCATAAAAGACAAAAAAAAAAAGAAAAAAAATTGAAAAAATTACAAAAATTACAGTGAGTAGTTGCACATTTTCTCAACCTTTTTTTTTTTTCAGAATATAAGTAAGTTCTATATAAATGTACAGATCATTCTGGATCTATGCAATAAAATTGGAAATGTCATAATACAGACGAGCATTATGTTTCATCATAATGGAAAATAATACCTCATCAGTAACCTTTAAAGTAGAAAACAAGCAGTATTTCATAAAATAAGGATGACTTTTAAGATGTATACTGCTCACTCTAAGTTAGATTCCAACTATTGCCCATATAAGCCAAAGGAAAAGAGATCTGCATTGCCCCAAGCAATAACAACTTGATTCCTGTATTTCAAACCACTTTCACCTCCTATATTAAACTTACTGTTTATTTTGGTTTATTTTGTTTTGGCATACTCAGGATGCCTAAAGCCTTTTAGCTTTATATATTTATGCATTAACCTTCAAATAAATAAATACCATGATGGAAATGCAAGAATTTTATTTCATCTGACTTAAAACATTTTATAAGAATTTATTTTACTCCTTCTTTCTCTCCTGCTTGAATATATTTACTGTTTATTTATGCTGTTTATTATCAGATACTATAAATAATATTGAACAAATCAGGCTGTTAAAAGTTGACATATACAAATATGAGCACATGTGGTTTTTTTTTTAATCAGGTTCCTGATTCTCACCCAGTCCTTAAGGTTCTTAGGGTCACTAGCACCAAGGAAATACTCTAATTTTAAGATGCAAAACTGGCATTTATTGTAACATTTTAAATATTATCTGAACATTTAAATTATTTCCTTAATGCCAAATAGATGAAGCAAATATAATATCACATTTCTGTCAGAGGAACAAAAAAATTGAATACAGTTTTTTTGTTTCCCATCTGTCAGTAATAAATTCAGGATTTCAGCTGCACAGACTGCAAGAAACACAGTAAGTCCAATCTTCCACTGTAGCCTGGGCATGGTCAGATAAAAAAGTACATGCAAAGCATATGAAAATTATATACCATTTTCACATATTCTGCATCTGAACTACCTGAAGAACTTTAATGAAGAGAAAGAGGCACATTTTTTGTCTCAGAATGGAGTGAATTGCATTAGAAGAATCTGCTTCTCTGTAGTGATTATAAAACCTCACTACCTCTAGGGTGGATATTGACACAGTAGTTGCCAAGTTAGGTAAAGTAAATGCCACTTGGGAGATAACAGATAAATTTATATCCAGAGTAAAAATGTGAACTTCAGCAGAAATTCTTAATGATATAAAATTTAACCTTTCTCTGGTTACAATAGTATGAAGTAGAAATACGATTGTACAACTTATTATTGCTAATGAATCTCTGGAATTGGTGTATAAAAATGGGTCTGCAATGAGCCTAAAAAAAAAACATTCTGGATCTTCCCCCATTATGTACATTTCTCTGTAATTTTAGTTTTGTGCAATGAGGAATTAGTAGAGGAAAACATAGTTATATCATCAGAAATTCTAATCTAAACTAGTTGGGGAAAAGACAAACCTCAACGGAGAGTACTACAAAAAGTCTAGATGATGCTCATTAAACTCACTTTCTTCCTCTCCTTCTTTCTCTTCTATTGATAGTAACTATGTCTAGAAAAAATGTCTGGAATTGAAGAAAGAAATATCTGTTATAAAAATGTCCTGTAAATTAATATTGTTGTTGTTATATAGACCAGTGAAGGAGAACAGATGTGCTTATGTATTTTAGTTTATGCTTCTTTTGAGAAGTTACCTACCTGAATCTCACTTAGCTGCAATTAGTCTTATATGTCACAGGATCATGAGTCTTAAGGATTATATTTTTAATTGAAAATATCTTAGCAGAAACAGATTTTTTGTTGTAAAATGCAAACCCCATGCTTGCTACTGTATTGAATTTTCATATGGCAAAATTCATTGCGTAAGTATATGTGAGGTATATGAAATGCCAGTATTTTCCATATGTAAAGTCTACCCACTTTCTCTATTATGCTCACATATGGTTAAGATTTATATAAGTCAAAAAAAGCACCCTGTAAGCATGTAACATTCAACAACACTAGAATAACAGGACTCCCAGACTGGAACTGATCTGAATACAACCTCTGCCGGCCCCAAAATCAGATAAATAAACTATATGCAGGTTAAAAATTTACATCAGTTTCAAACTCCAATCTCTTGAAAATTGTAGCCTTCTTCACTTGCTAACAAAGTTTTCAGCATTGTGCTGAGTTTTCTGATGAATGTTGTTTCAGACATTAATTTTCTGTAACTCTATAAATACTGTATTTATTCTCCATCAAATTAATTGTTCATTTTCTACTTTCAATCTATATTACTAATTGAAAAACTTATTTTAATTCCTACACCTTAGTTTAACTTGCAATTTAAGTTCCAATATGGGAAAGTAGCTCTAAAATATCTTAAATTCTGAAATTAGATTGAGAAATCAGAGTCATGACAGTCCAAGTACAACTTATTTGGAAGATAACAACATTTTTGTTTGTTCCAAACAGAAATAAAATATTTGTAGGCTGAAAAACAGACAAAAAGAAAAAACCCTCAAATTACCATCATGGGCATCTCTTTACTAGTAAGTTTGTGGAAGACATGCAAAAAATACAGCATAGGTAATTTACATATGCTTTCCTATAGTTTATTTTCAGAATGAAGACTATGAGAATGATAAAATAATGAGTTTAGATTTGTTATAATGGAAGTCTGACTTTATGTTTTGTTATTTAAAATTTCTCTTAGCCTCATTCTTGTTAAAAACAGAATAATTTCTAATTATTTAACCTTGTACCTCTCTGGTTTTTAAGCTTAGTTTCAGTAATTTCAGTTGGTAATTCATCTGGATTCACCTGGTTTATGTTGCTACCACCTGGTTTATGTTGCTACCATTAAAACTTAGCATCAATACATTGAAATGGTGCTACTATGATGTTTCATTCATATAAGTTTTCTACTAGCTTTAGCTTATGCTGTCCTAAAATAGCTAAAATAGTTAAAGCTTGAATAAGAGTCAATGCTAATTATAACATCTTTAGCCCACATATGTGTTTTAACTGCTTATATATCAGTCTTCTGAATAATATCTTTTACTTATGCCTCCAAATAGTACATTTAAGGATGATTTAGGTCTACTTACATGAAGCTTTCCTTAATACACACCAGCTGCTGTGCTGTTTATATCTTTTGATTGAAAGGGTATACCCTTGTGACTAACTCTAAGACATCTTCCTACTGTATCAAGGCCTCTTTCTCAACACCCTTCACAAGAACACTTATCAACACTATTTGTTTTTTCCCTAAGATCTGTTGTTTCTGTTTCTCAGCTTAAATTTATACTTGAAGTTTTATCGTCAGGATCCATCTTTTTGTTCAGATTGTACAGTACTTACCTGCTGTCCTCTCATGATAAGAGCTTTCAGGCACTTAGAGATAATGTCTCTTTTTAGCTGCCAGCAGAACAATTTCTATGTTAAATGTAATTTTTAGACACTGCATAACAAGAGGACTTCTCAGTTACATTTTGTTCTTCTAGCCTGTTATTAATGAGCAATTATTCACTTGCTATAGGATACAAAGGATAGAACATTCATGCAGCAGATAAAAAAAAAATCTCTTTGGAAGCATATAATACTTAGTGAAGTCTGTCTTTATAGGAGCTGTTATATATATAGGAACTTCACAAATATTACCTTTGTAAGGTTGCAAAATTATCAAGGTCTTTTTGTCCTTTACTAAATTGTGTACATACTCATCTACCAAGGTTCTGGCAAAACATGAGCCTGACTTCTACAGTCCTGAAGAATAACAGCTTCTTGAGTCTGGAACAGTTGGTCAGAGATCCATCATAACAAGGTATGACCTTGTCCAGTTGTAGAACAGATATATTTTCCTTTTGTAAATGACACAAAAATAATTAGTTTTGGTTTGCCCACTTATGGAAGTTGTGCAGTTTCATCTTCAGCTGGCCTTAAAACTCTCTCTGGATTTCTTTTGTTCTCCAGAAATATACCTAGAATCGACAGTGTTGGTTACTGGTCTGTAGTCTGATTTTTTTCAGATAGAGGCATCAGACCACTGTATTTCATGTGCTATGTAACAAAGCTAAAATTAGGCACATATTTAATTTTAATTTCATTTTCCTACATAACTCTCAGTCTTTATTGACATGACATTCTTATTCCATGAAAGAAAATGCCTATAATTGCTATCATGAGTCCCAGTTCAATTCAGGTGGAAATAAAAGTCTTATATATTTCTTTGGTCATAAGTTCCCCATTCAGGTGTTCTTATTTCCACAATAGAAGTACCTAGCAATGGATTTTAGCCATAAGAAGAAAATATCATGCACAAGAAAAAGAAATGTTTTTCACACATCACTAATACTGAAATTGAGGGAAAAAAACCAAACCCAAAACATAAAACAAAACATAAAGAAACTTTACCTTGTAATGTGCAATTTCTAAATATATTTTAAAATCACACTGTTAGTGTTCTCTATCTCTCTGTTGCCATGCCTGCCTTCCTCTGTTTAAATGTAACAAAGTACCTCACACATTCAAAATGGATTTAATATTTTCCTTCTATTTTTAAACTTAAGTAGCCATTTAGTATTTATAAATGATGAATTAATTTAATTTGATTATGAATTTTTCTCCTAAAAATGGCTAGTTTCTCTACTGCATATATATTTCATAAGTCACCCTTTCTACTTTTTGAAGTGGTATATTACTGAGCCAATATTCTTTTAGCATGGGATGAAGATAAATTTAATTAATATTTTGGAGCTAATTATGATAACAGATTATTTGAGATATGGATTGCAGTTATATAAGTTTATTGCTAAGCAACAAACTACCCACAAGCTCTAACTCATGAAAATTACACAGAACACATCCTGGGATTTTCAGATTCCCTTTTGAAATTGAACTTTCTAATCACTGAAATACCTGACATGTAAGAGTAAATAGAGATAGAAGTAATATGCTTGGTGCTTTGCAATTTGTTGCAATCATCTACTTCTTTGTTAATAGCATGTAAACTGCTGTCATTCTGAATGGCTAAATCATTCTGACTCATGAACATATTGAAAATACTGCATAAAAGAGCCAGATACTAGAAAATTTAGTTTCTACTCATTTGCTGTTGATAGACTCTATACTGCGAAAAAGAATTTCAGTAGGATTTAAGTATTGTACTCCTGAACAGGGCTGGTGTCGAGTCACAAATGTTGTTTTACCCCTTAGCATTGCATTCATTTGGTGTAGGAGCCTGAAAGTCAAATACAATCATTCCACTTCATGGTTATGTGGTTCTTCATGGTAATAGGTTGTGTGACACTACTTTATAGCATCTTCATATAGGAGGTTTCTTGAGTGCAGGATTCACATTCTGATGCTGACTTTGGAGCCATAGCCACTTAATGATTTTACCATTACTATTATTACACATCAGATTTTTATGTTGCTATTATCATTACTAGGCCGATGATTAACATGAGTGAACAAGAAAGCTGCTTCAGTGACATCTTGTATTCTGACCTTATTAGTGCAGAAATCAATGATTACAGTCCCTGATGAGTCAACTGTTCTGCCTCAGGTCCTTAAACTAAAATTAAACTTTTATGAAACATGTAAGTTCTTATTATTTGCAAAGAAATTTTTAAAAGTATTAAAGGATAAAAAGATAAAAAGCATTCTTATAGTTATCAGTAATTTTGAATATCAGACTAGATCTGGTTACCTGATCAGTATCAGAAGACCAATGCTATCATTTTATTATCCTAGAAATAGAATTGGTATGGACATGGAGGTTAACAGTGGAGATTATCATATTAGTACACTTCTGTCAATTAATATGACTTCTTGGGGTTTCCTACCACTTTTCCCCCTTGAAGTCTGGAGAGATTTGAAACAATAAAATATTTTCTATCATCTGTCTTGTAGGCAAACTAGATCTAAAAATTTGGAAGGAAAAAATTACTAATAAATTTTATATGTAAGTCTTAGCAGCTTTGCATGCATTTTTACCCTGATGATTTCCAAGTTTAAAAGATAGTATTAAAATAATTTTTTTTTCTTTTAAAGTTAAATTCTATAATAGTAGAAACTTATTAGATCCTTTAGCAGCTTAAAGAGAATAATATATTTTTCCAGAAAGAATCAAGGGTATCTATGAAGATTTTTTCTTAAAAAGGCACAGATTTTTGTACTATTGTTTCATTTAAATTCTCTTTGCGATTACATATTTTTCATCATTCAATAAAATTAACACCATTTGCCAACATAACAAGAAAGTAAAAATTGGTCTGTAGATAAACTCTTTTCTTTTTTTTCCCCATCCCCTTTGTTAAGCAACCAGAAAATTCTAATGCATAAAGCTAAGGTTTTATGCAGCCACAAATGAGACTCCAGTTCCTGGGGAAGGACCTATGATACTTCCAGCTGCAATATATAACAGTATGAATTTATAGACATCACATCGCACAAGTATCCTTCCCTAGGTATATAATGTGATAACAACAGGGCAAAATTAGCATGCTCCTCCACATTATTATTTTAAGTGTGAAAAGCAGATGTTTTCTGCGTGAAAAAGATTTAACTTGTTCTTTATTGTCCATTCTATGTGCTTCAATAAGTCTGAATTGCAATTAGTAGGCTGAACCTCAAAACCTTTGGCATGGACTAGAATTTTTTTCAGTGGAGTATTTTATGGCTGTTGAGCATCTGATATATTTCAAATGCTGTCTTTCACCAGCTATAATTGTGGGGCTAAATAATAAATATTCACAGAAATTAGCTCAATTATATGATTGCCAGATGTAAATGAAGACTTAGAATATGGTTTTCAATAAACAGGGTAAGCAAGTTTATTTTCCTTGCATCATTGTTGAGGGAATAGCATTAAGGTAACATTTCTAAGCTCCTTGGATTTTAAACTGCGCTCCTGGGTCTAAAGAAGAAGATATATAACTAACAGCGTGAGGGACCCAAAGAGTTTGTGATTCCAGCAACCACTGAGATGTTATGTTGCAGAACAGAGCCCAGAGAGACTTTTCTTCTTTTACTCCTCTTTAATCAGGTCTCTATTTTTCCCTAAGACAAAGTAAATAAAGTTACATGTCACTCCATCCCCTGCAGGCAAATCATGCATGATATAAAAGCAACAGAGAGACACTAAGAGTTGTTTTCTTCTAACAAGGAGTTTACCCGTCTAAATTTACTGGAATAAGGTAAACAGTAGTATCCTCAAAATTATCTTTTCATTCTCATTCTCTACTTTATCGTAGCACTAATTCCCCAGTCCTTAGTCTCCTTGTGTTTTTAAAGGAAAAGACCAAATAGTATTTCTGTGTTGAGACACAATAAAGCCATGCACCGACTAGCTGTAAACAAGCTTCTCAGGGAGAAGGAAATAAAAAGAAATTAGCCTGTGGAGTCCTACATGCTGTAGCTTGACTATTTTCCGTGCCTAAACTAGCTTAAGTCAGATGGCATTTGCAAATGAAGTGGAGGTAAAGGCTGCTGAAGAGCCAATTTCCCAGCCATATGGAAGCCAGAAAGAAATTAGTAATACAATTGACCACTAAGAGAACTGCCCAGTATCCATTCCCATGCTTGAGGCCACCGACGCTGGAAAAGCCAAGTAACTCTGAACTTGTGATAGCAATGAGCTTTGGTCTGTGGATAACAAGCTGTGCTGAAAGGAAGAAATTATATACTGGAAAAACTGTATAGATTACTGCTCATCATCAGCCACATAGTATAAATGAAAGAAAAATCAGTCTCATACAGAAGCTGTGAGTTTTGCATATTAATGGCTATTTCTTATGCTAATTTATATTTTTATGTTGTGTTGAGAGAGGAATGGTATTTATATGGTATTTATAAAATCTGTCTTATGATAAGGTAATAGACTTAATTTTGCTAAATATTTATAAACTTCTAGTGAATAGGTGTGAGGAAATTTAGATTCTTGCAGCTATAAAGACACTTCCTGTAGCTAATATGTGAATGGGAAACATTACTCTTCCTTCAGCAAAGCATAATGTCCAGGAAAAGCACAGTCAAAATGAACTTGACAAATTGTTTGAAGCCAGAAATTCTCATATGAGACTTTTGTTTCAACGTAGACTAAAAATTAGAATTCTGAGTAAAAGCTACCATTATGATTGCAGAGGATATATAAGTAATTAGAAACAGGAATGTAGAGTAATGACCGACATTATTAATGTCTTTAAGATCCTCATGTGTTAGGTGTTTGAAGGCAGTATTAGAGAAAAGGATCTATCTGTAGCAAAAATCAGATATCAGAGCAGTTGATTTAGACCTTGATTAATATGTTGTTCCCCAAAAACAAGATTGAGAAAAATATGGTTGGATGTAAGGCTGGACCATGGTTCTAGTTTCTTACTACATAAGATAAAGGCAAAAAGGTAACTAATCACATTCTGAAAGCTGGCTCAGCAACCTGGAAAAAATAATAAATCTAATGCCAAGTAAATGATTATGCTGACAACAGAAAACTTCAGTCAATTGAAGGCAGGTATCCTTTTCCATACTTAGCTGATCAACTCAATAAACTGTCAGGAGGGAAATAGTATTTTGGTTCTGGCATTTGAATGTGACCACATCAAACTGACACTTACAGATAAAGGAAGAACTACTTTAGAGACACCCACAGAGGTTCCAGACCCAAGGAATGCCTCTGTGAGCCATGAATGCCCCAGGAATGTTTCAGTAGGTAGTAAATGGTCTATTACAAACTTTGAGATGTGAAGATAACTTAGATGACTTCATTTTTCTCCATGAAACCTGGAAAGAACATCTGGTAAAAGCGAAAATAAATTTTAAAGTGAGGAAAATTAGTGTTGCTTCATGAAACTTTGATCTGGTGGCTAATATTTTCTTTCCATATTTCTAAAGCTTATTCATGTGTTAAGGACTTGATGGGTGCATTTTGAAGTCTCATCAGCCTTCTAAACCCCTGGTGGTTCTCAAACAAACTGACATCATGAACACCAAAACCAAAAATGCTAGTGGAAAATCAGTTGGTAGTTTTTGATAGTGTGTTGATAGTGTACAAAATATGATCTAGTATTCCCTTCTTCTTCAAATGGAGAAAACATACCTTTTTATTAGTTTTGTGTAAGCATTGGTTATCTTCAAAACACTGTGATGTTTTGCAGTACATTTAAGCAGTATCACCAGAACTGGAGATAATTATCAAGGTGAAACAGATTAGCTTCCCATACAGATTTGGTGTAACTCTCAGGGCAAAGAGTGAAGCAGTAGAATTTTTTAGTGCATATACAGCTTTAGGTTTTAAAGAGAATGGCCTGTTTTGGAGAAAGTTGAGGTATGAATTGCTTCAATATATTATCATACCAAGAAATAGTAAGTGTTCTAATGAATATGTAGGTGATGGTATTTCAGTGGCTTAGAATATTTTTTTCTCTTCTTTTCTCTCAACCCACTATTGATCAATTTTAAATCCTAGCAAAATGCATCTGGACTTCTCGAAGCACACTCTTTAATTCTGGCCCAGAAGCTCTTGTCATCTTTAGACTTTTTTTATAAAAAATTGCTTGTCCCTCAAAATATCATCCATCTCACTTCTCTCTAGACCTTGCAGTAGCTCACTTGCTTCACTTTAGATGTTTTATGGGGCACTCGTAATGCCAAGTGTAAGGTCACAAGAGAAACATTTTTCTAACTGAGATATATAAAAAAAAAAAAAAAAAGCTCAATGCTTTAACAGCAGAGCAGGACACCTGCTATTGTGGGGGCTTTTACACTTTCATAAAATTGTAGCATCATAAAATGGTTTGGGTTGGAACAGACCTTAAAGTTCATCTAGTTCCAATTTCTCTGCCATGGGCAGGGAACACCTTATACTAGCCCAGGCTGCTCAAAGGTCCATTCAAACTGACCTTGAAGACTTCCAGAGATTAGGCATTCAGAACGTCTCTGTGCAACCTGTTTCAGTGTCTCACCACCCTCACATTGAAGAGTTACTTCCTCATATTTAATCTAAATCTATTCATTTTAAGTTTAAAGCCATTTTCCTTTGTCCTATAAGTACTGCCCTTGCAAAAAGTCCTTCTCCTGCTCTCTCATAGGCCCCCTTTAGGTACTGGAAGGTTGTAGTACAGTCTGCCTTCTTATGTTGGGGCCCTCAGAGCTGAACAATGAATGCAGGAGGACACAGAGCTGAGCATACTACTCATTTCTCATCCTGATTGCCTTGAACAGAAACACCACTGAACTCCCTAGAAGTTCATAGGAACCACAGAGGAGCCACAGGAACCACTGCTATATGCAGCTTAGATTTCATCAGTGTGCTTTTTGACACCATTTTTTCCCAACCTATACAGTCTGATCTGGCCTCCTGTGCAGTTTAAAAGATATACTACCTATATTTCTCCCACAAAACAGCATTTTTCCTTTTCATCTTTAGATTTCTTTAAATCTTCAGTTTAGACTGTTACCTTTCTAGCAATTATATTTCTCACAAAAGAGGACAATCTTCAGAAACTTTATGCATACCTATCTGAGCAAATATTAACATAGTTTTTTGAGGTGTTTCCCCTCATTTTTTAAAGTTACTTTTACAGAAGCCTTAGGCAAAAGATATTACTGGAGAAATGAATAAAGTTATTTTAAAATAAATGATTGCAAATAAATATAGTGCAAAGATAATATTTAAGCATAAGAAGTAGTCTATTCTCACTTACCAAGATAGATGAGGCTTAAAGGCTGTTACACAAAATCATACATATTTAATTTTGCCTTCTTAGACCTTTAAACTTAACTACTAAATATTAAACATTTTAGAGAAGATTTTTTTTTATGTTACACATATTATATTAAACAAAAAAAATGCCCCAAAATAACTAAGAGAATGACTTAGAATATTTCTTGACTTTTTTTCATACCTTTTTGTTAATTTGTGATATAGCCAGATGCTGTCTTACAGAACAGCTGGAGCTATTCAGTAGATGACAGTTATCATTCCTCACTTGAGATGTGATAACTGGATTAATGAATACTGCTGGCCCATTTCAGGCCAAATAAACCAGATTGTTTTAAGGAAGCAATGCAAGTCACTTAGACAAACTTAATTTACTTGTACTGAACTGAACTGAACTGAACTGAACTGAAGAATGAGCCCAGAAACTTACATCCCATCTAATTCCAGTACAGTGCAAATGCAAAAAATCATAGGAGTCCTATACAGATACTGAAGAGAAAGAGAACACCTCTAGAAGGTGGTTCTTTCCATCTGAATCACTGCCTGTAAATATTTCAATCTCTTTATCAACTATCGAGAAAGTCTGAGCTACTAGTTTAGATTAAACAATCATTAGAGCATACAAGTTGATGCCTATAGTTAGAATAAAGTCTTGAAGATTGCTTCACATATGAGAGTGATATGCGAGGTGTTTAGTGGATGAGGAGTAATTCCTTCTTAAACAATTGTAGCTGTAACAGGCAAGCTCTTTATAATTCATATATTGATTTTTCAATAGACCTCTAAGACACATCATATTGTCACTGCTTGCTACCAATATTAAATGTTTGCTCTTAAAATACAGTTGTACATTTACATCCCTTTTAGAGAGAATACCCAGATGTAAGAGTAAGATTTTGGGGGGAGTTGTGTGAACTAAGATTATTCATTTACTGTGCTACCACTTTGTAGGATGTTGTTCTTTTCCTCTCTGCAGTAAATCCATGCCACAAACTAGTAAAAGGGAAAAGGTAAGACACATATATTCCTCTGTCCTGTTTATTTTCCTTTAATGACTTTGGGAGGAGTGGAAGAGCTTAGCAAAATTGAAAGAGAACAATTTTAAGCAACTAGATCATGAAGATAATTAGTTTTATTTGTATTTGTTGCTATATTAATGTTGTCATCATTATTTAAAGTTGATTAAGCATGGCTACAACTTCACTGCAGAATTAGAATTAGCTGAAGTGATGAGGGTATGAGCATCCAAATGAATAGCTTTCTTTTGAATTGGTGAGCAGTAGATACAAGCTATTCATTTTGTTTGGTTGGCTGGATGGTTGTTTGGGATTTTTTGGTCATTTTCCTGCAAAATTATCCAGTTTAACTGGATCATTGTCTTCAGCCATAATATTTCAGTGCAAGTAGCAGACATTGTCAACAGAGAAGAGAAGAGAAGAGAAGAGAAGAGAAGAGAAGAGAAGAGAAGAGAAGAGAAGAGAAGAGAAGAGAAGAGAAGAAAAGAGGAAGAAAGAGGAAGAATGGGGCATGCTAATGCTGCTGACCTGCTACTGTACCAATAAATGTTTTGGTAACTGTACAGAATTGCTTTTAAGCACTTTTTTCTCTATTGGACTGTACATGGATAAGATAGAAAATAGCGCTAGAAAAGAAAAAGCATGACTACAGAAGTCTGGAAACAGGTATCTGTTTTACAACAGAAAACTATTCCTTATCCTGGTTTTACAGGAAACAGAACAATTATCTTTCTGATTTTTTCCCCTTAAAAGTTTAGTGCATGAATAACATAGATTTCTTAGTAGAAGGTCTTATCAGACATTAATCTGTTCCAAAACATGAGGCAGTGGCAATTGTTAACTTTTAGGAAAATTACTTGAAACTTGAACATGAGAGAGAGAAAGGGTCATGACTCTACCTGTATACTGACATTCCAACAAGTCTGAAAACATATTACCTGTATTTGCAAGGGCAACCATAGATTTCAACCTTTCTTTGCCTCCACAGATCAACCATTTCTGTTCTGTCATGTAAGTGTCAACTCATGTAATTAGGTGTAAAGAGGCGTGTGGTGCCAATATGTAATACTGGCACAGAATGAGGAATTCCTGGAAAAAAAGTGGCATTTGCAGGGTAATGTCAACTGTCTGCATAAAGCTACCATTGCTTGACTTTTGTACCGGCTTGTGAGTAGGCAAAATGCCATCCAAACAGACATTCAAGACTTCAGAGAGGCAAAATACCATGTATGCATTCTATGTATTTGCAGGGAGCACAGCTCCTATCATAAATGTCAACTCATCCATCTGTCATGAAAATCCAGGCCTAGAGTTATGGGAATGAGCCTCAAATGACACATCAATAATTTGGATTAGTTTCTAACAAGATTCTTCTTCAACAGAGAGAAAAATTCTGGCCTACTATCCCCTGTCCAGGATTACAGATAATAATTTTAACAAAGTCTTCAGTTAGTTTTGCATCTCTGCACAGTTATACATGATGGAGAATGGTGGCTATGCCCCTGCTGCAATGCCCTGCCAGCACATTTCATGCTTCAGCTTTCACACAAACTGGTTTCTAAAGTGATTAATGGAATTAGACTGGGAAATATCATGCCTAAAGGAAAATGCAGTAGAAGCCACCTATTTTAATCGGGTTAGAAGACACAAATCAGCCAAATTTTTCAAGATGGTTGCTATAGCTCATATTTCTGATGGTAGGCTGAAGGATTTTACCTGCTGAGGATGGTACTGTGCAGAGCACTTGTTGACCCAAACACCGTTGCTCTGGAAACAAAGACAACATATTTCTCACCATGGAGCTCTGCCCAAGTTAACTAACCCTGCTGAGAATCAGCCAATTCACTTGGGCATAATGCCCTATTTAAGGAAAGGTAGAATATGTTTTATATGTTCTTGGATTATCATATTTTAAGAAGTCATTGAGACACATGGAACCTTCCAGGAAATAGGAAAACCAAAACCCAAACAAACCCACAAAACACCAAACAGCAAAACAAAAACAAGAAAACACCCCAAGGGGTGGAAATATCCTGGTGAGAATAAATGAGCATGCCCAAAGAGAAAAGGCTTGAAAGACTCTAGAAATGTAGAAAGATCTGAACATTAACATTTTGTACATGGGTTATGAAACTGATTTGAAGAAGTGACAGCTAGAAAATAATTTCCTAAAAACTATGAAGAAGTGAATACGGTTTCTCTTAGTTAGAAAAATCTGAGTTTCAGTAGCTGGGCTAAGAGCCAGAACCTGTTTGCAAGAACACAGACAGTAGAAGAAAAGTAGTTTCTAATGCTCCTCCCCATCCCCCATTTTATTCTGCTTTTCCTAATCATGTTTACCACATTTAAACTGGCAAAAAGAAATGCTCCCTAACTCTTCTTCAGCATGGAATGGCCCATGAACATACTATTATATTCTCTAGCTTCCAAAAGAGGTAGGCTGGAGGCATGTTCTGTGTTGAGAAATGTGTCTGACTTCTGCTAAACTCAAACTTTACTAGGGCCTTGGCAGGGCATCTGCCTATTCTGCTTGGCCTAAAGCATGTTAGAGAACTCTCTAACAGTTTAACAGCACAGGAAATAAAGTTCTGATAGCCAGGAGATCTCTCTGGCAGGTTTTATTTTACTACTTCAAGCAAACTCTGTTTTCTTTATTCAGAGTTATATATTCTATGTTTTAGTCTTCTAAAAAAATTTGAAGTTCTGTTTGAATATCATTTTTTCTTTGGACTGAAAAAAATCTAAATATGTCTACCCTCAAAACCCTGGCTGATTTTGAGTCCTGTCACACCAAAGTCATACAATTGTATTAATTTCAACAGCTGCAGGTCAACAATCTGGTTGTACAGCTGATGATGTTGACAGGAATTTGGCTTTCATAACCATGAGACCCACTTTGAGGACAGAGGACTGGAAGAGGAAGAGGAGATGCTCCTTACAAAGTCAGGCCAAGATAATCTTTGCAAAAGGCTGTCTCAAAGTGATGAGGAGAGCTTTAAACTAGAAACAACACAACTCATGGTAAAGTGCAGTAGAGTTCAGTAGTGCTGGAAAGCAAAGGTTCAAGATGATGAACGAGGGAGATCTCAGAAATTATAAAATAGGGCAAAACAAAATTCACCTTAGGGATATATGGTCTAGGAAATGAGCACTAGAGAGTGGTAGTATTCAAAGTCAGGTTGAATAAGGCATTGAGCAACTAGGAGGTAGGTCTACAAGGAGGTGTCCCTGCCCATGGTAGGGTGGGTTGAGATTAGACAATCTTTAAGGCCCATTGCAACCCCTTAACATTCTATGATTCTGTGAGTTCACAAAGCCATTACAACATTGAGATAACTGAGGCAAAAATTCAGATTTAGCAGCATTCATTCCAATGAATATAGAGGCAGCTCAGAAAACTATGCCTAACTTCTAGATTATTTAGAGATAAAACTTATTGTTCCTTTTAGAGACTTTTTACTTTTCTCCAGTACCTGATTTTTAGAGTGCTGAATACCTAGCTTCCCTAAAACCTTATTTGAATGATATAAAAAGGTTTGCTTAATTTTGAAATTAAAAGGAAAAAAAAAAACCTTTCTCACTTATACAAAACACTGATATTGAAAAATAATAATCTTTTCACCACAGAATACACACAAACACACACATGTACAATGGATACAGCTATTGATACCAACAACTAAGGATGAAAAAGAATTCGTTCAAAACAACTGTAGGCTCAGTCCTTACAAGGCAAGAGGTTAATCTGTCTGTCTATATATCTGTTTTGTAACTCAGATGTCAGTCATGTTTGCCTTGATGAAAAGAGCAGAGCTGCAGCTGAGATGAATCCAGAGAACCCAAAAAGACTATGACCCCAAATATCTTCAGCTTGTCTCAGTTTTTTCAGTGCTGTGAGAAATAATATATCAAGTGAGAGAATCCTATTGTATGCACATAGATTGAAAAATAATAACTGTATAAGACTGTATAATGGGTGATTACACAACATTTTGCTAAATATAATATATGGAATTGTATTTTTAAAATACCATAAGATACCCAAACCTCATGCATAAGAAAAATCTGAAAGAGGTTAGCTTTGTACTCTCTGACTTTGACTTAACACACTTGAAAATCAACAGATAAAAGGGAGCAAATTGCTAGGGATCCATAGTGAAGCTTTCAGACAGAAAAGTAATTGGAGAATGAAAGCAAGACCTTTAATAGTAGTCCTTAATTTGGGCATGGGGATTCAAGAAAGAGAAAGAGAGGCAATTTCTGAGACCCAATTATGTGACTGCAACTTGAACTGTATGTGTAAGTGGAGAGGGAGGCACTCCTGTCTTTAAAAAGCTGGCATAATATTTTCTCTGTTTCTGACTTCACTAAACAAGGAGTACTGTGGCATTTCAATGTCAAACTGCTTTCATGCATTCGAGATGTACAACATGAGGGAATAGGAAGGTTTCAACAAGATTTCATTTGGATGTTGAGATAGATTTTTCATAGGATACTAGGCTCTTCCAAAATACTTTACACTCATACATAGTTTCTGTGAACAATTAGACTCAAGAGCAGACAAAAATAAAGGAGTTCTCCACCTATACGAAAACACAGTTTTTTGGTATTCTTTTCTGAAAAAGAGAAAATATGGGGAAAATAATCCAAAAAATATTTCCTAGTCTTGCAAAATGGGTCTCTTTGCATTAAAAAAATAGCCTATATAAAAAAAAAATTAAAAGATGAAGACCTCAGGCTTAGATAAAGGCAGTTTTAATACAAAACTTAGAGAAAATAAAATCTCCACTTATGTGTGATCATTATGTCACTCTGTAAAAGCATATTCAGAAAGAAAAAAAAAGACCTTTTTTTTCCTTCTGATCTAAATCTCTAAATGTACCCTCCTTTTTATTTTCTTTTTTTTTTTTTTTTTTTGGGGGGGGGGGTGGGATGTGGCTTTTTGGGTGTTTGGGTTTTGTTTGTTTATTTGTCTGTTTTTTGGTTGGTTGGTTGGTTGGTTGGTTTGCTTTTGTGTTTTGTTTTGGTGTTTGTATGTTTATATGTGTGTGCAGAAATAAAAAAAAAATAACACGACAAAAGCAAGGAGTTTATTCATATCACTTCAGGAATGTGGCTGTTTCCCCTGTAATTATAATCTTACCTACACATTTATTCTTGGCCAATGCCAAAAATCGTGATCCTGGCATCCATCATATACAGATGGACTTTTGATCCAATGTCATACTCCTCTTTTAATGTTCTTGCTGGAGCCATGCATTTTATGGTGACAGGCACTCTCTTCAGCATATCAAGCACACTGATAACTCATAACTGACCTGTAATGGTTTCCAAGGATAAACCATTGAAAGCTACAGTAAAGTCCAAGTAGTATTCAAAATTTCAGTGCAGAATTTTAAGCAAAATCAAATTATTATAGATACCAGGAAAAAAAAAAAAATAACAACCAAACTTGATCTAGTTTCATAAAAATCTAACTGAATCTACTGGAATACAATTAAATACTTACATATATCCAGACTAATAACTTACTAGAAAGAAACCAATCACATGAAACCCACAAATTTCCTGGATCATTAACATTTGGTGCTTCCAGTAATAGCAACACAACAAAATTCAGGTAACCGCTCCTAATAACTGCAACTTTTAATAAAATTTTTAGCAGAGAAAAAACATTGTTGAGTTTCTGCATTACATGATCTATCTTACTTGATGTATACAACAATAATAAAAGGAGAAGTTTTAAACATGTCGCCAGAGGCACCAAGCAAAGATGCTAAGGAGGTGAAAGGGGTATAGAAGAGATATGTCTTCAATTTCATGTTATTAAGTATAAAGGAATTAGCAGAGTCGGTGATATGTTGAATCCTATTACCTGTGGCAATTCTAATGGGTTTTTTTAGCTGGTAGAGATTTCAACAGAAAAATTTACAATAGATTTTATTCTCTGTGTGTGCATGTGCATGTGGATACACATGCATATAACACTGAGGAGGTCTAGGAGAACATATTATACAAAGTAAGAAATGTGTTGGTTATTCATTATTAATATAACACAAGACAAGAATATTTAGGTATTAGATGTTGGAAGACAACAAAAAGGGCCATTAGTCTTGTACATTGCTTACCACAAGGAAATTTCAGTGGGGCTGTTGCAAGAACAAAACTGCACCACTCAGTGACCTGCAATCAAAACCTTTTTTGCACAGCAGGATGGGTATAGTGACTGAATAGCAACCTTGTAATCTAAGATTTGTATTCTGAGATGTACACACACACACGCACCTTTCACACTGACACTGCTCAAGGATCCAGCTCCTCTGGGTTTGTTCATCATGAGTTCATGATGCCCACTTCTGGCTAGCAGCCAGGGGAATCCCTACTAAGGAAACTGTGCAGGCACAGTATACACGCTACTGAGAAGCGAACCTGCTGTTATTGCATAATGTAATGCCAGGCTTGATGCACATCAGCCACTAGCACAAGAGGTAAATATGGCTCAGGAAGATTTTATTGACATTTTATCAAGGTCTGATGGCAATGGACCCCATTATCCCCAAGCTTCTCCTGCCTATTCTTAAATATTAAAGATAAACAATTCATTATCAACAATTTACCCAAGCTAATAATTCCTATTGTTAAGATCTGATTATTACAGTTATTAAAGAGATGCCTCTTCCCAAATCAAGGTGCAAAAAAGACTATACGCCAAAGTCAATATCACGATCCGCTTATTGCGGGGTGTCGTGATGGTTCTTTTCACTGATCCCAAAAGTGCAAAAAAGGCAAACAACAAGGGACTATCAGTTAATCACAACAAATGCACCTTTATTAGGGGCCAAAACAGTAAATGTGATAGTGGGCATCAGAAAGGAGATAAAAGGATAGAGAAAAAGAGAGAGAAGAGGGGTATGGGAATAGCTACCAACACAGGCAAGATCCTCAGTGGTCTGGACGATGGGGATCTGTCTGTCATGTCGGGGAAGTCTTCGAAGTTCTGGTCGACTCAGGGGTCCAGTTATAGTCCACAGAGGAAAAGAGGGGGGAACAAGTGTAACAATGAAAGTCCATTGTAATCGCCACGAGGGAACAGGTGAGTCCACAGAAACCACCAAAGCAAGACGAATACAATGAAGAATAAGTCCACTGAAATTACTGAAGGGAAACAGGTCATGTCATTAGTGGTCAGACCACCAATTTCCCCTCCTCCCTATTGTAGGGGTCTCAGTCTCAGTCCTTGGGAGGAGAGTTCTCATTCTTTGTTTGTCACAGTGGTAACGAGGCAGATGAGGGGTCTTCAATGAAGGACCACAGGAGTCACCCCCAAAAGTTCATTTGGCTTAAGAACGGAGATTAGAAGCAGGCCGCGCATCAGGCTGTCCCGTGCTGGGTCCATGTCAGGTCTTTGCCAAGTCCTTGCCAACTCCTTGCCAAGTTCTTGCCAGGCCTTGTTCAGAACAGCTAGCATGATGGTTCACTGGTTCAACCTGCACTATGTCCTGTTCTAAGCCGGAACTGCAGTGGGGGAAGGGATTCTTTCTTGTGGCAATCGGAAGGCAGAATGGAGAACAAGGGGCTTCAGACGGACTCTTACAGTCAATAGAAAGGATTTTATTTAACATTAGGGAGGATAGCAGATGTTTTATGCTGTATTTTGCATAAATTTTGCTGTGGGCACAGTAGATCGTGTCAAATATTGTTAATATTTTTGTCATACTGGTCAATGAAATATTGATGGTATTTTTAGATTTTAAAAATATCACATATATTTCTCTCCAGTAGTCACTCAGATTATCTTAAAAAGAAAATTTAACTTTATCATCATCTTTAGAAGTGAAAGTAGTCAGCTTTTACTTGGAAAACAGTGTTAAATGACAACGATTCTAAAGATATAAGACTCAATTTAACTGAAAATCTTGTCACATGTTTTGAGGGAGTTTGTGACTGTAAAAACACATAGGGATGCCATATATGTTCACTAATGAAATACATGACAGGTTTTATATAAAATCTTATTGCAATCAGGTATATAATCATACCGATGCCGACAGATTTTGGCAGAAGAGACATGAAAGATCATCTAGTTCCAACACCCCTGCCATGGGCACAGATATCTTCCACTAGACCCGGTTGCTCAAATACCCATCCAACCTGGCTTTGAACACTTTCAGATATGGGGTATCCATAGCTTCTCTGGAAAACCTCTTCCAGTGCCTCACCATCATCTTAGCATAGAATTTCTTGCTAACATCTAACTTATGCATATTCTCTTTTAATTTAAAGCCATTCATTCCTGTTCTATCACTTCAGGCCTTGGTAAAAATTGTATTGAATGACTAATTGGACTCTAAGAAATTGAAAAAGGTGTTTGAAGCTAAATGACTGAAATTACTGCTCTGTGTAACTGTAGAATGTCTTCCTACATTTTTTCTCCTTTGTCAAAGATTCCTCTCTAAAGTGGTTAGTATTTCAGTTTCCCAACATCCAATAATTGTTAGTTTTCTAAATTTCTATATGAAAAAGCTATTTTACATTTTAATCCTATTTTTGTCTCTTCAATGCCAATATCAGTGCATGTTAGTTGTCTGAATAAACAGAGGTTGTATACCACTCTAGTCTGCCTTCCCATAGCTACTATTTAATTTATTTGATGGGGGGTTTGGGTCATAAAATGACTACAGTGTCCCCTTTATTCTCCTCTGCAATACATTTTGGACTACACAGACAAAGTAGTTCAATTCCAGTGCTTTCTCTATTTACCCATTACTTTTTTTCCTTGTAAGTTATGTTACTGTTTCAAACACTGAATCCTTTAAGGCTAAGCCCAATGCATATTATCCTGAGCTACCACAAGATGTTTTTGGCAATACATCATGTAGGTTTCTTGGTAGTTTAAAATTAACTTTCTCTTGTGGACAGATAAATGATACGAGTTTGAGGGCTTAACCTGGAAGGGGTGAAATGCACTGCATTCTAAATGTTATTTTCCAACTAAAAGTAAACAAAATGCTGAAAATAGGACTGTATTTTGGCAGAAGAATGAAAGCAAATACATTAAACATGGACTGAAATAACAGAAGATTCCTGAATGCAATCTATTATGCCTGAAGTCATTCTCTAGGCAAAAAAATGTACTTCATACTAAAATAATTTATTTTTTGTGTCTTATAATAGGCAAGCTCTAAGCACAGTTCACTGTGTGATAGATTTCCTTCTACCAAATTTAGCCTTCCTCAGTACAAACCCATAGACAGAATTCCTTTGAGAAATTTGTCAGCAAGGGCCAATGACAGAGACATCACAACTACTGATATTTCTCGTGCATTTTTACATAGAATAATTGCCCTCTGGAAAAAAGAAGACATGCAAACACAGAAAACTCCAATAAAACCTTAATTTGCCCAGAATGAGTATATATTGAGACACATAGAGGAACTCTATCACTTCTGTCAGAATCCAATTCCTAAATCTTTACAGAAAAAGAAAGTTAAAAACTAGTGCGTTACTAAGAGGTGATTGTATAAGATTTTGTAGTAGCATACTTACTTATCTGGTACACGGAAAAATAAGACAAATAACTCCCACTGTAAATTGGCATTAATTCATAGTTCTTTTCACTGTCCAACCTTTCCTTTCATTGAAGGCAAGACAGAAGAAACATATAGAAATATGTCTAATAGCATATTATGGTACTGGCTCCTGGACAGTGTGATTAATAGAACAGTATTTTCTTGAAATTTCTGGAAAATGATCAATTAGAAAAAAAGAATATCAAGAAAAAAATTTATTGCAGTATTATTCCCCACTTGGTTACTTCAAGGCACTGGTTTAGGAATAGCTGTTTCTCTGATTTTTGGCTATGAATATCTAGGATGTTAGTAACACAGGATGAACAAATCCTCACTGAAACCCCAGAAAAATCAAGTTTTAAGTAACAAAATATACTCCTGTTTATTGCTTAACCACTTGAGCACATTTTGCTGACTTTCTGCTGTTACCTCTCTGAGCTCCGGAGCATGTTTTTTTCCAACATCTGGGGAGTAATATTCATTACATGTGCATTACAGCACACATATACAGGCCATGTTTATGGCCATCTGTGAAGGGCAGTTTGTTACCAACAGTGACAAACTCAGTGTTTGCCCACTGAGTGGCAAAGCAGTGAACTCATGTTTGCCCATTTTGATAAATAATTAAAGCTCAAGAGCTACTAACTAACTCAAGGTCATATGATAAGGTGTAGCTGTTTGCTACGTGAACATCTACGTCTGAGCTGCCTTTTTCTTCCTGTCATAATGACTAACTCAGGTACAGATGTAGGTACCTGGACTTCTAAAGTTAGAGTAAGTGTAAGATTCAGTCCTTGGCACCCAAAGAGTTATGTTATGAATAAACAGAATAAACAGCACTATGAGGGGAGAAACAGTGTAAACAACTTAATCTTGGAGCCAAGAGGTTGACAGAAGTCTCTGAAGTCAGGAATTTAGTGTTCTGCTTTTGTGCTCTGATCACTTTATGCACCACACTGCTTGTACTTTACTATTAAGAAAAAAACAAAAGATTTTTTAAACATAAATGTATATATATATATATACACACATATGCGTGTGTATGACTGGGTGAAACACAGACACACTCATACACAATATATATACAAATATATTTTTTAAGTTGACTCCTCTCTGTAGTAGCTGTTGTTACAGCAGTTAATCAAAAATTGGGATCTGGACAAACATATCCTGCTATCATCTAAATTTAAGCCATGATCCTTGTACTGCAGGACTGAAGAGAAGGGGAGGAGGTAGAACATACTGCAAAGTTACTAGGCAGATGCTACTTCAACATATCATTTTCTGACAGACTCTTCTTCAGTTTTTTGTGGGAAGACAGAAAGAGAAAGTTAGAGTATTGAGGAGAAAAGTGAGTTTAAAAAAAAATTATATATATGGACTCATACAATAGAAAAAGACTGACAGTTCCTTTACTAGTGTTGTCCTAGTAACAGGTGCAAAAGTAGTAGTAGTATGCCATTGTCAGATTATTTTCAATAGAAGGATAATTCATTATATCATTATATCTCAGTTATCATTATATCATTATATCTCAGTTGAAATCTCCTTTTTCATGACTTAACTGGCCTAACTATTCATAAAAGTGTCTTAAATATAGAAAGACTCTACATATTTTTCTATATTAGAGCAGCTGAATCTCACCTGTGGCTGAGAGTCCCAGCTTTGACACAATAGAGATAAACAGATTCTTCAATAATGAAGTTCTTCTTGGCTATCTTATGTGAGATATCTTGGGTGAGCAATCTCTTTTATATTCTTTCTTACAGAAAAAGTGAGAAACTGGTTAGAGAAGATGCTCAGCTGCTAGATGTTGTAGTGATGCTTTCCCTATTTATTTTTTTAAATTGCCTTCTATTGTTTTAGTTCTTTCTACACAAAAGAAACATTAGACTGTTCTCTCATTTAGACTCTGGGAAGGCAATTTCACATATCAACTGTAACCAGATTTGTGATTGATGGCAGACATTAATATCCTCTAACATGGAATTATATACACAGATACATGCACGTTCTTTATTTAGGTTCATTAATCTAAGTGGTTCAAGGACAGTGCTTCTTTATCAGGTTTTCATAAAACAATTAATTGATGTAAATTTGCCTTCTGTTCTGCACCATGTGGATTTGAAGGTTCATAAGATTTAATACTGGAACTCAATAATGAAGGCTAATTTCATTATTTCATCATCTATAACTCGAGGTTGTGTATTCATCAACCCAACTCCAGAGTTTTCCTGGGCTATTTTGAATAACTAATGTGGAATAAATCTTACCTTTACAAGAAGAATATACTCAGAAGGGATTGGAAAGATATAAATCTGAGTTTTAAATGCTTGTGACCCATCTGCTTTGTATTCACTCTTTTGCATTACATAGTGTCTGATAGTTTGTCAGGCAGTTTATGCACAGCACAGGTTTATAAAATCCACAGATGCTAATATGCTCCATCAATGTGACTTCCTAAAAGAAGTGTCAAAGAGGGAAGATGTATCCCAAACATGAAAGGCATGTTTTGACTACAATACAGTGATTCAGAGATACATACAGAAAACAATTAAAAATATATTTGCTCCAATAAGCATAAAGGAAAACACAGAGTCTCACATGAAACTTATCCTAGTGTTGATGGCATACAGTTCCATAGATAGGGAAAAGAGTTCCAACATCTGGTACTACAGAGACATTCCACTCTCTTATGCTGGGACAAAGTATGGTACTTTAACAGTATTTTAGACAAGTTAACATTGAATATTAAAACAAAAAGCATAACCAAATACTTGACAAAAGACTTGCATGGAGATCCCCAAAATTTCTTGTAGTGCATTTGTACATGGATTTTTCTTGTGCAAGTTGGTGAAAGAATTAGAAAGTCCACTCTCAATTACATATGCCATGTATTTCTTCATAACAGTTTCTGACCTTGTTATATACATCTTCAAGACAGTGATGATATTATAAACACATCTTTTCTTTTAAAAATTTCATAAATGGAGGCAGCAACACACAAAAGTGCACAGCTGTTTGTTTTATAATAGAAATGAGAAGGAACTGATTAAGGCATCAGTGTACACAATAAAAGATATACATTAATCACTTCCATTCTGTTTATCCTTTTCTGATCTGGACTTTCTATTTATGGTTCTGCTTCATGAATGATTTATTTACCATCATGTAATGGATCCTTTGAAATCCTTAAAAGAACAACTTTACAAAGCACAACTTTTTTCTCTTGGCCATTCTGAGGTATGACATTTATTCTAAGCAACTTATTGACTAACACAATGGGGAAAAGGGAAGCCGCATGCAGAAGAGTTATCTGTCCACACAAAAGCCTCATATAAAAATGAGACACTCTTTTTAATAATTTTAATAAAATTATTTACTTATTTATTTTCAGTATATTATACATAATCAGCTACTCTAGCAGCCACTGTTTGGAGGAGCCTAACTCACCAGTCATCACTGACCTTCACACATTTGTGATATGGCCCAGAATTTCAAGGTGAGTATGACCTGGTACTCTTGTAGTTCGATATAAGGTTTGTATAAGTGAAGCCAATAATACTTGTCCTATCATGGATTCACTTCAAAGAAGGGCCAAGCCTAAAGTTAAATGAAATGAAAAATTTGTGCAGTAATTTTTCTGTGTGTTCTTGTTATCTTCTCTCCATGAGATGTATGTTGGAGGATGATTTGCCAGTGACTGTCAAGTTGGACTAGCTCATGAGTAGGAGGCCACTAGCATCTGACCAGAACCCAAGGCTGGAGACAACAATTGGCTAAACATCCCAAGGTCCAGGCATGGATGTCAGATTTAAAGCCCATGAACTGAGGTGGTTTTGTCAATCAAGAAAATGGGACTGTGTGCATGTTTCACTGATTAGTTTCAAACCTGGCAAGACACAGAAGAGGAAGAATCCTGGGCTGTCTGTGTTCAGGTGTATGTGCACTCTCCTGGTGTTTATATGGGCACTGGAAAAGGTCATGCCTGTGCATTGACACATGGCCAGTCACTTCTCTTGTGCTTATCTTTGGGATACTCGTGTGTTCTCAGGTATCATCTGGATCTGGAAATAACAGCAGCCAGCAGACTGAGAGGAGAAGCCTCATGGGTTTATGAGTCCTAATTCAGCCTGCCCTTAGCAAAGTCAGCACTATTTCTTTCATATAAAAGTTCTCTGCAAAATATGTCACAGTGCTACTTACAGAAGGAAGGGCAAGAACCTCTTTCCAAAGGTAATTTACCTTCTGCTCCCTCAAGCCCTGGTGAACAGGTTAGCAAAAATAATCAACTGATCTAAGTCCCTTCTGCGAAGACAAGGATTTCCGTTAGTTCTTCCATCTTATCTATTCCATGACACAGTAACTCAAATGCATCCTAAAGCAAGCTCTTTTCAACTATCATCTTGGTGTCTCCTCAAAAAGAGTAAATATGTGGTGGCATTTGATAGTTATGGAGAAGGGTAGAAAAATACTGTTTAAATATCTATTAACACACATAGTATTTTCTCAAACATTTTAAGTTAATAGTTTTACCATTAGTTCACATAGGAGCAAACTATATAAATCACAAAGTGGCAAAATCCTTCTCACAAGACTTATTAAGCCTCATATTGGTGTTTGACTTTTAATGAATATTAAGATTTACCAATAGAGAGAAAACAAAATTGCTCATATTCTCCTGTCCTAGGTTTGCTGCCATTGTTCACCTTCTAAAAACTTCTGGTTCCTGTAGAATGTGAAGTCACATTGCATTTTCAAGGGTGCTAAATGTGAACATGCATGTATACATGCACAGCTAATATAAACCAAAAATACCTTATCTGTTTTTACATTTGACTTTTACAATATGATCAGGTTAATGATACATTTAAAGGTAATTAACCAGTTATTTTTAGACTAAGCAATAAGCATACACACTCTGTGCAAATAACTGCTCGCTGTCAATGGCCTTTATATTGCTATTTGCACCTCTAAATTAGTCTTGAACAATTATTAATAAGATCTCATGGAATGTTTCTATTGATGCTTTCTAAAACTGACTGGTACTCTAAAGAAATATAAAATCTTGCTGAAAAGTAATTTTATTCATTTAGTATATATGTATCCGTAATGTGATATTGCAGAAAAATCAGCAACCTCATAGTGTTATATGGAAATTTCTGCAATAACCAAAAGTATATGTTATTGTTTGCCTAAGAGAATATTCTTCAATCTGATTAAATGCAGGAAGACTTGGCATAATGACTGACAATAGCAGTGTGAGATTAACAGCTAAATTTTTGGATTGGTGAAGATGAGAGAAGCCAAAAGTACAAGTATACAAACTGTACCACAAATCCATGTTCCAGAAGCATTTTATGGTTAGTATTATACAAAGAACTTTCCAAAAGGAAAAATTGGGTTTTTTGTTGTGTTATACAGACAACAAATTATGTTTTCTTTCTGAGTCAACTGTGCCATTCATGTAACTCCTGACAGAAAGAAGACAGAAATCCCTTGGTGTTGCCAAGTGAGTTCTGCAGCCAAAGTTATTTTAAGCGGAGATTAAAAAAAATATTGTGACTAGCCAACCTCTCATATTACGTAAACATGGTGTAGAGGTAACACAGGTATTTGTTCCTGTGAGCAAAACAAATCATCAGATATTGTTCCTGTAGAATTGTACCTTTGTTCATGGTGGCTGCATTCAAATCTATCTAGTTATTGCTGAAACCCATGTATTTACATATTCAGGCTTTATATAGCACCAAAAAAAGTATCAAATGCCAAACAGAAATGGATTCCAAGGTGTCAATGCAGTTTTGAGGAAATGCAGCATTGTTCTTCTATAGACAATAAGCCACTGTCTTAATCAGGATTTTTCATTAAATATTTTCTTAAGTATATGTGTCAGTGGAGAGATATCTGTGGTGAATATGCAAGGAAAACTTTTGGGTGATGTGAAATCACACATAGAACTTGTTTTAAAACTAACAATTGACAGACATTCTGCACAAAATTTGTGTCTAAGCTACCATGCATAGCTCATTTGTAACTGACCATCACCATACTTTTTTAAAGGCTGCCTCCGCTCAGTTGCTGATTCTGAAGACACTTTAATCAAAACAAATTGTGTTACTTTAAAATGTGCAAATACCAAATCTTCTATAGTCCAGATCATTTTGACTGATGCAAATTACAGAGTACTTGTAACAGTGTTTGTGTAAGGGGATTTACTGGGGAGAATAATGTCAGGCAGAAGGGAAAGGAACAGCAGGGCTAAACTGGCAATGGTAACCTTTTCTGTTAATACAGCTGAGTTGCAAAAAGGCTGTTTATCCACAGGACAGAGGAAGCAATGGCAAGTGTGCAACACCAGAAGCAGACAACTGACACTAGTTTTGACAAGTTGGGACATAAACATCAGTACCAGTGCAATCCAGAGATCAGCAGTGATATAAAGCTGAATAATGAGGCACAGGCAGAGACAGATTCATGAAGAGTTACAGTGTTTTCACCAGAATCCATATTCCCTTGCTATAAGCAGATATTGCATTATCAGATACAGTCAGCTCAGCAAGATGTCAAGGGTGGAGAAAGTCATTGCTGTGTTTTAGTGTGGGAGTGACAGCCATAGGTTTAACAGTACCAGATGGGCAAACCTGTGGCATCTGAACAGTTCAAGTGTGGATCTGTTGCAGAAACTGTGATGTGAATGGCTGCGGGCAAGCTCTCCTGGTGGAAAGCCTTCTGGATCTACACCAGAAGTGAGGAAATGATCCAACACTGGCTGTTTAAGCCAACATCAGCAGGTCTCTCAGGACTCAGCTGTCTGCTCATCCTACTCTCAGTCCACAATAAAGTAGTGCGTAAATAACTGTCTAAGGAACACAGATATCTTCTGTTTGTGAACTGCTCTTGGCTCCTCTGCCATAGGAAGTACCTGATTTTGGGCTATAGGAATATTTTTCAGTGTTGAGATCCTTGTAACTATGCCTGTACTACACAGCACACACTGCTGGCCATTTAAAAAATATAAATACATCTCTCTTTATGTTTCAATAATCAGTGTCTAACTGAAAGCATAAGTCAACAATGTAGCTGGTTTTGTAGTGATTTGGTATAACTCTTGTTTCACCAAATAAAGGTAGCAATAGACACATAAATCACTCTTACAGAAAATTCAGGTCAGAGAATTTCTTAAGAACTTCCTCTTTTCCTTGTTTCCTAGCTGTGGTCTCAGCTCAAAAGTGAAGATGACCTCAGCAGTTAGCAGCCACAGAACTTCACACTGCAGCAATGCCTCCTCCTCAGTGCTGTTGAGTGAAAATGCTCTACTTTATTGCAAGAGTCAAACCAGACATCCAGATTTTTCCCCCCCTTGTTTTTCATGGAAAAATGCTTCTTTTCTTTTTAAAATTTTGGTGCTAAATTTTAATTTTGTTCATGTAAAAAGCCCCAAAAATATACCAGTTTTAGTTAAAAATACATAAAACCCGAAAAGCACTCATGAGTCAATTTGATAAGACACACGTTTGTTGCTCTTGTTGTTAATGGAAGTATTCATCAATTTAAACTCACTTTTAGAGTTTAGGAAGAAAAATACCAAGAAAAATTGCTGAGCATCCTTGTAACGCAGAATGTTTAGACTCCCCTACAGGACCTAGGGCTGTGTTCATTGCATTAACTTTTGATCCAAGGTGTTATTTGAGTGTTCTTAAAAGACAGCCTTCCTTGTTTTACCTGTTAGTGCTGAGGTTTATTGCACCTTAAATGACTGAAGACCCAGGCATATGTGCACTGATGCAAAATACCTTCTTTGTGTCCTCTTAATGAAGAAACATTAGCAGGAGTTTGTACCCAAATAAAGTAGATTTATTGCTACCTTTGTGCAGGTGGTGCTGAAAGCAACTGGATTATGACATGAAAACTTGGGGTTTTTTTATTTCCCCTGGAAACTAGATAGAAAATCCTACAGAAAAAGCAGCTGCACAGAACAGCTAGATACTATAGTTTGCACAAAATTTACCATTTGGTTTCTTTATTACTGTTAGTATTAGGTTTGGCTTTTAAACTCTTTGGTGATGTTTAGTAGTATCTGAATGGTTATAAGAAAAATCTGTGAAAAACTATAAAATTTTAAGATACCTGGCCAGAGTTTGATTTTTTGTTGTTGTTGGAGGTGGTTTTAGAATTATTTGTGTTAGTAGTAGCCAAGAACCCAGCAAAATCTCAGAATAAACTGTATTGACCTAACTACATCAAACTGCCCATGGCTTAAGCAAAGTATACAGTCTTCAGTGGTAGCCATAGCTGCCAGAAAATGATGATACACTGCCAATATAATTTGCAGATGTTAGTAATCATGAATTCAGTGTTGGGCATAAAGGAATGTAGAGAGAGGAATCCCAGAGACTGGCCAGCAGCATTGTATCTGGCCAGAATTTTTCACTGAGTTCACTTGTGTGCTGCGATACTGTTTGAGCACCTTCTGTCCAGATATATTTGAACACACTAGGGAGTAACTTCCTAATCAGCTGTTACCTGATGCCCATCTGCTATCCCAAATAACATGTGTCCTCTGTAACATTTACCAATATTTGCTCATGGTTCATTACTTTTTCAGGATATGCTGTTTTGTAAAATAATAGATACCCATTAAAGCTGGTATTCCTATCCCTTCACCTTAGGCTTCTGAAAGTCTGGTACTTAGTCTCGGCTGCAATACTGGTTTCCACTACAGTCAAACGAAAGCTAGGCATCTCTAAAAGGAGTTTTATCCTTTTCTGAGACACCTAAAATAGTCATGGTGAACTCTTCTCTGAAGGCAATTTTCTGTTTCCTCTGAAAATAAAGAGAAGAAAATATCACTACTTTAGGAAGTTAACCTACAAGAAAGATTAAGATTAATATTAATCGAACTAAATATAGTTGTCTATAACCTCAGGCTCTTTTTAAAGTCTTTCAGGAAAAATATGTGCAATGCATCTCATTTTACAATTAAATGCCTAAAACAAGTGAGCTAAATCACACATTAGAGCTATTCCTTCTTCTGTATTGGCTATGGTCAGGTACATAAAGTCACTTCCACAGATATTGTCAAGATATCTTCCACCTTTTCCGGACGTTTAGTAATGACAACTTTGCATAAAAACCATTTTTCAGTTAGACTGTTTTTCTGTGAATATAATTACTTTTCCCTATGCTGGACAGATATTAGAGACAGAAACACTTTTAACATTTACTCACTGTTAAACATTTACTCACTTTTAAATATTTACTCCCTAAATTCTTGTTATTGAAGTTAAGACTGAAATTTCCGATTCCACTCAGCCTAACATTCACTGAAAATTCCCATCAACTTAAATCAAGTTAGGAAAGTAATTTACATTAGTAGAGTTTACTCTACTAATGTAGCAATTTACATTATCTAGAGTTTGTGAATAAAAACAGGAACAGAATCAGATCAGGAGGGGAATGGAAGCTACCAGCTGGGAAGGGTACTTTTTCGCTTGTTTGTTATGGGGTTTTTGTGGTTTGTCTTTTTTGCATGGGGGTGGGGGGATGTGTTTTTTTTGTTTGTTTGTTTGCTTGTTTGTTTGTTTTGAGAAAAGTCATCTAAATTTAAGGTAGCAAATACTCATCCTTTGTGACTCAATAAAGCTGACTAATTTCTAGAAGTGGTCAGCACTAAGGAATCGGGAACAAAATGCACTGTTTCATAAGCAATTCTATAAAAACAAAAGAAACAACTGCTTGTTCTTGTGGAAAAAAACATTTTTTTCTTGAGTAAGTCAAGTGTGAATTTCTTACACATTCCCTTTACATGCATCTTACAAAGCATATGAACTTTTAGACCCCACCAACTAAATCACACAGGTATGTAACTCAACTTGCTGCATCTTTTGCTTTAAGCCTTCAAAATCCTCAGGGAAAAAGCCAAGGGGTGGTAGCAGAGTCATAATAAATCAGTGAAAGATTCTCAGCTGCTGTAATGGACATTGGAGTAGATCCTGTGTTAGCTCATGTACCAAAAGTTATAAAACTTGAAGTTTCCTTTTAAATGCATTGGGATAACACATTTGTTACTAAAATAAAATAAAATAACAACATCTCTCTCCCTCTGCCAGGTCTTTGTCTCTAAGCTTGCCTCCCCTCAAAAGTCAAAACTTAATAGATGAAGGGAAACTTTCTGTAGCCCAAGCATTAAAGGCGATAAAAGCATATATGTCTGTCAGTCTGGCTATTAAGAGCAGCTGCACCAGAGATAGCTGACCACCAAATGGTATCCTAGCAACATACAGTAGCATCATTATACATACTGCTATCAAGCCAAATTTATCCTTTTCAATGTCTTAGCTTCAAGAGATCAGGGATGAATACATAAAAAAAGGATGAAAATGGTGCCTATGAGAAAGACAACGTGGGGTTTTTATTTAAGCAGAGGTTATATGGAATGCCTGTGTAAAAGGGATAAAGAACATCACACTTCTGTGAGAAGGAAAGATACCTTCCTGTGGTAAGGCACTCAGACAATTATGAACCAATTTCCTTTCAGAATACCAATCCTGTGTATATTTTAGCTTGGAATAAAACTTGCAATATTTTGTCTCTTTAATTCCATTTAAATGCCTCCATTTAAAAGGGAAAGGCTGAGGGGAAATAATTTTTAATTATTCAAACTTTCTAAATCTTAAAAAAAATTTCTAGGCAATTCTACCTATAAATTGTGGCTTTCAAAACAGATAGCTGGTATTGTTTCTAATATTAAATCTGATAATTACAGTTCTGTTAATAAACTTTCCATATTGAGTACTTCCCTCTTTTTATACTATAAATTGCTTCTATTCTCCTGTTATATTTAGAGTCATTGATCCTGCACAGTCCGGATAATTTATCAATGTGCATAATGATCATAACTGTAAATAGCTTTGCCAGAGAGAGGAAAACTGAACCTATGTGCAAATTAATTACAGGATATTCCCTTTTTTTCAGCTTTCAGCAAATATTGGAAAAACATGCTAAGAATCTAGACCTTACCCCCCAAAAGGGCTGGACTCCAGAGTAAATTAGCATGGTTATACCAGTCCTAGTTGAAATGAGAAACTCTGACCTCAGCTAGCGGTTTGGCTGAATGTAGCAGAGCTACTGATAATGCAGACAGAACACGACCTCAAGCACAAGCAGAACTGTCTCCCTTCAGCCACAGATGCACTGCCAAGCAAGCAGTATGTTGCAAATATGAAGACAGTGTGCAAAGCTACTGATCACTGATCATTTTTAATTTATAGTCTAAACGTTATCCTTGTAGAGGACACACACTAGGGCTTTACAAAGCTATGTTTTATGATATAATTAGTGTTTTTGTATGTACCAGAAAATCTGTGTGAAAGAGATTTCCACATGCCACACTGCAGTAGAGGGCTCTTTGGAGACTTAGCTTAGGAAAAAAGAAATCCACACACAAGAAACTCAAACCACTAAATTATTCACTTTTTAAAATAGCATAATTGATGCAAGTTTTTAATCCAAAATCAGTCTCCCCCTTAATTTGTATTTCTAATTCCTTTTAATAATCTGTTTTGGAACAGGCTATTTAGCTTCCTATCTTTTGTCATTTATGCAGATAACACCAATCCCCCATCTTCTCCAAATAGTCTGTCAATCTCTAGTTATCACTGGTAGTACTTCTTCATCACATCACTTGATATTTTCTTTAGCTTCCAAGGAAAGAGTCTGCCATAGGCATATTTTAGTCTAGTAGAATAATTTATCCTATTCTGTGCAGTTCCAAATTTACCTTCTACTCTGCCCCCAAATGCCTGTGTATTTATGTAGCCAATCACAGGATAAAAAAACTTATAATCACCCAAAAAAACCAGACACATTGGCTTCTTGTAATCTGGCTGCCTCTATGCAAACTCTATGTTTCTGATTAGTGTTCCCTGAGCAATATATCAAAGGAGACCTGGACAAGAAGAAGCCTGAGAGCTGACAGAAGAGCTGCCCACCGTTAGCATGCAGCCACATTGACTGAGATCAGTAACATATGTGCTGAATATTTGCCTGTGAAACAAAAATGTCTTCAGCAGCTTAGGCTATATCAGCAAGACAACAGGCCAGACCTATTTAAAAATGACTTAGATATAGTCAATAAGGCAAGTCATAGTCTGCTGCATACACATGAATACATATGAAGAGATATTAACAGTTTGTGTGGTCTCCCACAACAAGCATGCATTTCCAAACATTGTGTGGATTTTCAGAGTATGTAATTTCTGCTTTAATTTATTTTGTTAGTCTGATCTTTGTTAAGAGATGAGCTAAGGATGCAATAATCTTGTTCACAAAAAAGAGAATGCCATCATTGGTAAGAAGATAAAACAGCCCTTAGTTTTACATTCTTCTTGACAAAATGTTAGAGGAAACAGACAAGTCTTTGGAACCATAGGGCGATGCTAAAGCAGAGCAATTAAACAATTCTTAGAAAGGAATCAGAGTAGGCCTTTTGAGTTTTTACGTAATACTAAATTAATGTTTCAAGGATATTAACAACTTGGCAGCTAAGTGAGCAGAAGAACCACTTCAGAGAAATCATATCAAATAAATGCTGGAGCAATCCACTTTGATTGATTAGTGTAGGAATTTATGAAGGTACTAGATGAATTGTTTCTGTAATAGCAAAAGCTGGATTTAACTACTTGGGTGGTCATTTCCATACCTAAAATTCTGTGTTCATGTAGATTATGACTAAATTCTGGGTAAAGTAGCTTCCCACAAGTGAAATTCATGTAAGAATTTGTTGCTATCTCTTAGGCATTTTAACCTTGAGAATTTTTAAGGTGGAAAACAGGCACAACTTCTTCAAGACTGCCTTTTATCTATACCCTGCATCAGAAAAGGTCTGCACTTCATAAATCATATGCAGTAAAGAAAATATCCTATCTCTAGTGAGCAGAGTGTGAGAAAAAAAAAAAAAAAAAAAAAAAAAGGAGAAAAAAGGCAAAACAAGACCCATACAATTTTAGCTGCAATTCTAGTTTCCTTGGCAAAAGAAGTTCTACTCATTGACAGGCAGGCCTTCTGCCATCTGTGTTAAGTGGGTGCATTGCAAGCACCTGGAGCTACAATGAATACTTTCCTTTTTAATTCTTTCTTGTAAAACAGATGGGAAAATGCACAGCTAGTAGTGTTATGCTGTGTTTAAATATGAGAAGACCATAATTTAGTCTCACTGCTGCCTTTCAGCCTGACACCTATATATTTGGACTCCCATGTTTTAATCAGCAGAAACATGTCAGTGTTCAGACGATTGTTGTAAGATTCTACTTGAAAAGATCTGGAAAGAGGTCACAAGTGACCTACTCCTTACGTAATGGAAGTATATAATTTAGAGGAGATTATAGTTTTCTGAATGCAAAGCTTTAGTTTAATAAACATTTTAAGGGTAATATAAGAAATCACGTTATCTCTAAGCCCTATGAAAGTACAGGACAAATAGATTCACAGATGCCCAAATTCAAATCAGTTTGGGACACAAAACACTGGCAAAATAAATAGGCATGCTCAAGTCAAAGCTGGGATATTTCAGTTCTCATCTTTTTACATAGTGGGAAAGGGATAGAGATGTGATCTAAGAGTTTTTCAATGAAGCAGTGGCCCAGTTTGCAAAAGATGGCTAGAATATTCGATATAGAGGCAAGTAGGCTGTTTTCCCATAGCTATTTCTATCCTTGCTATCCAGTGACTGTCTAAAGTAAAATGAAGAAGGAGCACTGCCATGTAGCAGTTCTGATGGCTAAGGCATAACACTGACATACAAAACCTGCACATTTTAAACCTCTGCAGTCTGATGAACGCCTAAAACAGAGTTCTTCTGGAAAAATGCTCTGCCAGTAGATCATGCAAATGATACCATGGCACAGGTAAAGGATTCTGGTCTGATTTCTAGCTTCACAGAGGTACTTTGAGTTATCCCAACTCTTTTTAATTTTCTTCTACCTAAAATGTCCAAATCAAACCCCTTTATAGTACTCATAATCTGCTAGTGATCAAAAGCTGCTGAGTGAAATACCTTAATACATCCTCAAATTCATTATTTCCCAGGAAGTCAGGATAATGGGTTGGACAGATGAAACAAATACATCTTCATCTGGATTACCTTCTAACCCAGTGTTCTGAAATTAAAAACACACGCAACAGTACTCAGAATTTAAAAACTATAAAATTCAAATGAAGCATTTCCCATATTCTACTTCCCCAGTACTGAAAAGGGGGAAAAAACCCAACCAAACAAATAAAAAATAAAGTAACAACTTTTCAGGTTAGCTTTGAAATCAATAGGAATAAGAGAGAGATTCTTTTATTTTTATTTATATTAAGTAAAAGTTAAGATTTCTATGGAATAAGTAGGTGGGAATTGGTTGGTAACAACTGGAATGATGTTAAAAGCTGTTGAATTTTTCTGACAAGAAGAAATTCAGTAACGTGTAAGAAAGTTCAACTGTTTCCTTAGAGTTTCTTTTGTATTTAAAAGTATTTTGTTCAAAGTACTGCAGCCTATATTTGGTAAAGATGTACACTATATATTATGAATGATGCATGGATTAAATAAGCTATTATTTCTAAATTAGCCAAGTTAATTTTTGTTTCAAATAGGCTACTTGAATATTATTATCTTAAAGCTGAATTTACAATTTATGTAAATAAATATGCAACATATGTATAGAAACATAGGAATCCATTAAACCATTGAACTTTTACATCTGGAGTTAATTCATAAAATCAAGTATTGTGGCAATTTGCTAAAGGGAATTTGTTTTTTTCAAAGTGTTGAATCCAACTTTTGAGAAGTTATTTCTTAATTATTGCGGTCATAAAAGGAGAATTTAATAAAAAACAGCAGAAGATGGCTGATGCTAAGACAAATCACCTCTTCAAATCAACAGTTTCTGATGCTTTATATCCCATTTGTTTTTAAGTAGTTAAGAAAAACTGATATTCAGTATTCTTCCAGTGCAAAGGAAAGAGATTAATATTTATGAATTATGACTCAGATTAAGATTTATATATTCATTCCACAAAAGTAGGCTTACTGAATCACCATTTTTCCCCACCTGAATTTCAGGTACCTTTTGCTTGGAAGGAAACTGAATTTAAACATACATATTGTGCATTGGGCATACTAAGTCTTAAAACACAACTTTTGATGGCTGAGTGGCAGTGAAAGGCAACTACCAAGTTTGCAAGTAGATTTTCTCTCAGGAATAATTTCCATTCCACAAACTGAACTTGGAATAACAATGACAAGAAAATTTTAGAAAGTTTTGTTTTGTTTTGTTTTGTTTTTTTATTATTATTTCATAGTTTTCTTAAGGACGGTATGTTCCCACTTATCATTATTATCGTTATCATCATCATCACTAAATATTTGTGCAAATAATAGAGCTAAAATCAAGGGGCAAAATGAAAAAAATTACTTCTTAGTTCTAAATCAACTTCTTAGGTTTTCTTTCTGCTGATGTTTTGTCTTTCTGTGCTTTCTTCAGCATTACAGACTCTTCAATATCAGTATATAAGTGCCCGAGATGTTTTTTTACTATTCTGACTTATTAAACCAGACTTTGACTTCAAGAAGAACAATATTAATTTGTAATTACAAATGTTTAATAAACCATATATTTTGCTCACAGTTGTTGAATTTATAATATCTTAATACTTGATATGTTTCTTAATTTTTTTTTTTTATTATGTATCATGCATGTGCATCCCTCAGAAAATCAGGAGTCCAATGAAGTCCTAAAGTTTTGAATTTCCAATACATTTACAAAGAAGGTAATATTAAAGCAAGATAAAGATAAGATTTTTGCAAATCACAGAAATGCTGAAAAATAGTGGTATTTTCGCCATCTGACTTTATAATTATTTGTTAACAGCTGTGTGAGATATACAGGATTTATAATTCTTATAAATATGTATTGGATGAAATTCTACCCAGAATTCTTTGTGTGGGTGTTCAGTTTGAGTTGGGTTTTTCCAATTTATTATTTTTAATATAAATGTTTCACATATTTTGAAAGTTTTATGTCAGCATTTAGAAGTGAATGATGGGCATGGTACTCCATTTTAATGGGCAGTAGTATAACCAAAGTTCAATCACTACTACTAAAAAAAAGTGAGTATAAAATAGAAATATATACAGTGCAATAAACACAATACAGTAAAAGCTCTTGCAAAATACTGTCCTTTCTTTTTCCTTGCTTTTTATACAATGGAAAGTATAGCTTTGGGAATCCTGATATATTTTAATGTAGTATGACATTGCTGTGGCCAATGGGTAGAATTGCAAGAATAAGAATGGAAATTGTTGTCCTAAACACCATGGCAGTATTTCAATTAGCTCTGAAATGTTGTGAGTCAGAATGCATCTGTCTGTAATCAGTAATGCATTTAAAATATTTCAGGATCTAACTCTTTCAAAGTGTGATCATATGCAAAATAGTTATCCTGTACAGCTTTTTTTCTGTATAAGAGATATCCTTTTTCTGGAATGTTATTGAATAACCGTTCATTATGTAAGATGTTCTAGTTCAAAAAATGTATTCGATTACTGAATACTAAAAAGTAATCAAAATTTTGTTAATGTTGCTAGAATCATGGGTTTATATTAACTTTCTTTTTCCCATCATCACTAAAACATTTTAAATACACTAACTCTATTGTTTTATAAAGCATAATGAAAATAATAGGAAAACTACAGCTCTTGAGTAATAGTTAGGTTATACATTAAAATGGGATATCTAGATATTTTACATTAGTGACCACAGCAGCAAGGCTGTGCTTTTGTTATAAAATGACTATGTGCTGGAGCTTTTCCAGTCAGCAGCATATGATTGACCACAGTGCAGAAAAACTTTCTTTGGATGGGCTGGAGTTTGAACATGAATGTTCTGGGTTGGGGTACCCAGATCCAGGGCTCTGAGAGGCTGGCTTTCCCCTAGCAGAAAGGATCAGTTACAAATGGAGCATCTTCAGACACAGAGAGTGGCTGGCATGTCACTTGACTTCTGGCACAGTCATAGAATTGAAATGTTCTAAAAATATTATTTGAAGAAATAATTTTGTTAATAAAAAAAAAAAAAAAAAAACAAAAACAAAAAAAAACAAACCAAAAAAAAACCCAAAAAAAACCCCCACAAAATTCCTTCATTTCTCAAATGGAAGAAAAACTGCAAACACATAAGCCTGTCTGAGAAAAGCTTTTCACTGGAACTTTTCTCATTATTTAACACAAATTTAGGCTTATTCCTTACTCAATCCTGATAAGGTTAACTGGAAAACAAGACTTCTATTTGCATAATGGTTTCAACATTTTAGAGTTTTTTAATTTCACATTTGCATAAAAATGAAACTCAACAAATTTTACATAATTAAACATAAATGAAGTCCTGAAAGTGGATAGTTTAACCATACAATGCTCTGTAACTGTTCCTCTTGGTAAACAAATACTCTTTTAAAGATATTATTACTAACACTTATCCGAGATGTGGAAACTTAATTATTGGTCATAATTTAAATATGGATTTCTTGTATCCTGAGATTTTCCTTATTCAGTTAGATATTTTTATTTTCCTTCTGAATCTAAAACATATTTCAGCTTGCTTTAAATTTATAAAGATATCTGTGGTTTGGAGGAAAGCAATTACCAATGAAAATTATAAGTTTGAGAATGCAGATCAGTTGCAAGACTTTCTTCCCAAGAATGTCTTCATTTTCAAAACTGAAGCCAAGATACTTAGTAAAGTAGGAACCTGAGAATGCAAAGCTAAAAGTGAACAGTAGGACAATGCTTTTTTGTGACTGATTGCTGGCCAAAGTCTGACAATAATCAGATGACTGTGTAAAAAAAATAGATTAGGTGTGAAAATTTAAAAATAAAGCTGATTTATTATAACCTGAAGTTCTTCAGGATTGGATGTCTGAGGAATCTCTTTTGCTATCCATTTCCTATACAAAATTCTGCTTCTGAATCTACTCCCTCTTAGCCACAATGTACTTTTCAATACATGAATTAAAGTAAAAAATTTTGAGTGTTCAATCTGTCTGAAAAAAACCCAACCCTGAGATAGTTATACTAGTTATTGAATTTGGAAAGCTATCTCTGACTATCACAATAGAAATGTTGTGTCTAATTGTTATTGACTATCTGATCAACATTTTGAAAATTAATCTTTTTTTCAACAATTTTTTTGCAATAAATGGACAGAGAATTCCCCTAGATGAAACAATAAATAATCTCACTGCTATTGTCTCAGATAAATATAAGGATATATGAGATATAATTTTCTTTGGCAGAGAAATAAATTGTGTATCTTTACATAGTTTGAAATAAAATAAATTAAATAAAGATACATTTTCCTATCATCTATTTTTCTACTGTTTGGAGTAAGAAAAAAGCAAAAAAAGTTAGCAACAACAGCATTTTGAGCATCTTAATTCATTACAAATATATCTCAGAAAGCTTTGCAAATCAGATTCAAAAGCAGATTTAGGCAGAGAAATTCAGAGTTTCACGACACCAATGAACAATGAAGTAGAATAATAAAGATTCCCAGTGTTACAATTTAAGTTTTGAATGTCTTTTAGTACCCCTTGCTTCTCCATGTATTCCAAAGACTTATTCTGACTTTAGGTTACAGAAATTTTTGTAATGTGTCTATGGTGACATAGTGTGTCAGGGTCACAGCTGGATCCACTTTTTTCTAGTCCTGGATGTTCCCATCTATGACATAGAGGAAGACAAATGTGAATAGGGATTTTCTTTTTTTCCCTTTTCTCTCCTTAAATATCATGCTTGGTATTATTGCAACAGCAATATTTGAAAGTCACAGTAAATTAATGTGATTTCAGTTTTATTTTTGGATCAAAAATTTGCAGAATCTGTCCAGTCCAGACAAATAATTAATACATCCTTAAACCTCTTGATGAATAAGAACTGAAAATGTGTTTATATCTTCAAAAAGACAGTGGAAAGGCACTTGATAGATTTGGACACATAGTCTTCATCCTATTTTTTTTTTAACTTTGGAATATTTTAAGATATTCCTCTCTTAGATATATGTACACTTTTTGAAATGAAAGTAGCAGAATTTGCATTAATTTATAAAAAAGCATTTTTTTATTTAATTCACATTGTACAAACATCCAAAGAGGAACCAAATTATTCATACTGCCTTCTAGAAGTAATTAGGTACATTATGTGCTTAATGCCAACATACTTAACTGTATGAACTGGAAGTAAATAGTCAGATGCTAATCAGTTTTCACTATGTATAGCACTGAATTCCTCTTTTCTTTATACAGCACAAGAGGTTATAGAAAAGCCACACTCTTAATAAGAAACCTGCCTATTAAAACATTATGCAAACATCTTTTATTTAGCCTCTTTTTTTCCTTCATTCTCAGTAGTAGGGTGATCTCTCTTCTTCTGTTTAATGTTTAATTTTTCCAGAATTTTAACTCTTATCCATTTTTAGAAATAATAACTTGTCATAGAAGGGTTAGAAGACAAATATTTTCCCTAGGTAAAGAAATTATCTATATTACCCTCAGATTAAAAATCAAAAAAGTAAAAGCAGACAAACTTGAATAACACACAACAGTTTTCAATGAAAATTTATATATTATTCAAGTGAAAAATAAAATTGATCCGTATTTTCCTTTGCTTGACTTCTGGCCTTAGAAATATGAGTGGGGTTTGATTCTGCTTTATGGTATTTTCCAATATTTATTTGAAAAGTATAATGGACCCTCTGTTGTTCCCATGCCATAGATCTTCAACAACATGGAGAAGCTATAAAGCCACAGATACCATTTGTCCTAAAGACATTCATTTGCTCCACATAACCTTTCATTATGATAAACAAAATTATGTGTGCTACATTCATCTTAAGATTACCTACTGGAAACAAGGTGCTGGATTCTGGTTTAGTCTCCAGCAGCTCTGCTGTAAAGAGCTGATCATGGTTACAAATAATTCTGATTTCTGCTGAGGTAGAATTAATTTTCTTCAAAGTAGCTGTTATGGGGTTGTGCTTTGGATTTGTGGTGAAAACAGTGTTGATAACATAGGGATGCTTTTGCTACTGCTGAGCAGTGCTTGCACAGAGCACAGACCTTTTCTGCTTCTCCCAGTGAAGAGGCTGGATTTGCACAAGGAGCTGGGAGGAGACACAGACACAGCAGGTGACCTCAACTCAAAGGGGTATCCCAGATCTTATGGCATCATGCTCAGCATATAAAGCTGGGAAAGAAGAAGGAAGGGGTAGATGCTCGGAGTGATGGCATCTGTCTTCCCAAGTCACTCTTACACATGACAGATCTCTGCTTTTCTACAGGTGACTGAACAGCTGCCTGCCCATGGGAGATAGTGAATTAATTCCTTGTTTTGCTTTGTTGGCACGTCCAGCTTTTGCCTTGCCTATTAAACTGTCTTTATCTCAACCCACGAGTTTTCTCACTTTTACCCTTCCTAGTCTCTGCTCCATCCTGCAGTGGAGTGGGAGTGAGTGTGAGAGAGTGAGTGAGTGAGTGAGTGAGTGAGTGAGTGAGTGAGTGAGTGAGTACTGATGTGGGGCTTCATTGTTGGCTGGAGTTAAGCCATGACAATAGCTCTTACAAATTACTTTTGTACCAGTACACTAAAGACACCAGTATTGTTCTACACTAGCTAAAACTCCTATTATTCATTATTATGGGTGGACATGTAATATAACTGAACACAAGCATTGGCTGTTCCCAGTTGCCAGACCATCCCTCATTGGCTCCAGAAAATGAGGACTATCCATGTAGCTTATAGCTATTATTTCTCTCCATTTCAGTCACCTGTCCAAAGTACAAATTGAATAAAGATTGTAATACAGCTGAGTCATATTTTAGCAATTGTATTTAGTGTTCTGGACATGCACTTTGACCATTACAATCCTAAATTAAGCACTAACTGTCATTACCATCTCTTGTCAATCTTTGTAATTCAAAAGTAACTGAAGAACTGGTCTTTGAGTCAAGAAGATAAATTAATATAAGAGAATATAAAATAAATCTTTTGTTTCTTTCAAATTAAACTCTAATAATTGCTATAAGTAATTCAGGGGCAGTCTGTCATATTGATCCCACAGCTTTGTAAAAGTACTTTACACTGACTCTAGTACAGTGACCATAGTTTTTTACTTGTGAATGCCTTAGGGTTTAAAACTAGTTATAAACAATAAAAAACAACAACAACCAAAAAAACCAATTATGAATAGTAACATCAAAGAAAGATTAAATATGCAAAATCAGCATCTCTTACATTTAAATACTGTTCCTTAACTTAACTAAGTATTATATTAGTGAAATATTGCAGCCCCCAAGGATTATCCTGGTGAATTCTTCCCAGAACAATCCTCAAAACTCAACAGCATAGTTTAGTTTTAGACAGTTAATTAAAGCAATTAATTTAGCAGGTACATTCCTTCTACACTTACTGGAGAAAGCAAGGAGATCACGGTGGGCTGAATAACCTCTGCATGGGATATACTTTCTTTCTCCATTAACTATAGCATAGAAGAAGAATGCTCATTTATTAAGCAATTATTTTAAGTGCTTAATGTTAGCTGTGATATCTTTGCACAGAAAATAAACACAAGGAATAAAGTGATGGGCATGGTACAAAGAGACACTCTCATCAGAAAGTCCTTAGACTGTACTATGTCTTGGGGTTTTTAAAATAATTTTTATTAAAATTTACATATTTTTCTGAATCTGCTAAGAGGTCTTAATGAATATATATTTAAACTGAACTGACAGTTAAAACCTAAAGAAAAAAAAAAAAAAGCATTAGAAACATGTTACAGTTACTTTGGGGACATCAAGAATAAAGGAATTACTAAAAATACTTTACAGGTTCTAGTGAACCCAACCTAAATATTTTATTAATGCTTCTAGGAGTTTTTTATCACTACAGAGCTTTCTATTGACTGAACAGAGTCATTATGTAATTAGTTTTTGTAAAAAAGTACCCAGTGACTTTCTTGTTATATATAAAAAATATTACCCAACATTTCCCTAGAATTGCTTCTATTAATGATAAACCCACCACTTTTCCCTTGCAAAAATATATTGAGAATTGAGCACTATTTATTATTAGATATTATCTAAGACCCAGCATTCTTTTGAATAATAATAATTTGATATGGATTGAGTTACATGCAATTTAATCTATATTATATGACTCAGAACTCTTGCTATTTAATTAGATGCAGATATTTTGATCAGAAAAGTTCAGAAAAATCTTATCTGGATTCCATGGCTGAGGTAGAAATTTCTTATCTGTTAGGAAATTATGACAGTATTGGGGCTTTTTCACTGCGTAATATATTGTTAAGGTCCTTATTTAGGAGACCAAAACCCAACCCATTAAGTCCAATGCTGACACAGCAGATTTGAATTGATGATTTTACAACATGGCATTTAAATGACAGCTTAAAAACACTCCTGAGCAACAGACTTTCCAAGACTTTTTTGAACACCCAGTTCATTCCTGACACTGAAACTCTAATTCTGTCAGGAAAACAGGATCATCAAATCCCAAGCAAAGCCAGCAAAATGGATCCTGGCTCTGTAGCCCAATTTTTATACATTTATTGGCTAGCAGGAACCTGAGGTTTCTCCTGTATTTGGCTCTGCCTATCTTCCTGAGCAGCATGGTCCAATAGAAGTATTGGACATATCATGCTTACTGCAAAATTGTCACACAAACAGTAAATATTTCAGTGGGTTTTACATCAGGCAGGACATAGACTAGTGGCAGAGACTATGTATTAATCAGTTATTCTCTAGTAGCCCATATTTCAGTCCAATTTAAATCCAAAATTTATCTAGCTCTTGAACTTTAAAACACTGCACAATAAACCCCAATGTGTGGCAAGATGGAAAATTAAAAACCTTTCCTGATCTTAATTAAAATAACAACACAGAAGATTATTTTATATTTTCATAACATTCAACCGAGTGCAAAGAGAGAAACAATCCAAGGAAAAAAATACCATGATGCTTTTCCAAGATTTAATACAGAAAGCTTCTTCAGACTGTAAAATTATTTCACAGAGATATTCACCTGCAGCCCTGAGAGAGAGGCATGCATTCATGTGGACCATTATGCCCTACTACTTAACAGGTTACTAAGTGCAAAAGCACTGCATACACTATGCTGTACAGGTTTTGTAGGACTCAGGTGCCTAGCTAACCTGGAATTGCAGGTCTTGAACCAGATTTTTTTGCGTTTTTAACAGCTGGGCATCTTAATACCTTAGTTAAATGTCTGCTTTAACATAATAATATATGTATATGAGTGATACTTAAGGTCAGAGCTCTGTAGACTATTCTCCCACTGAATTTCAGTTAGGGAACTTTAGAGGACCAGGTCTCTGATGAGTAATAGTCTGGCAAAATCAGTTAAAAATTATAGACTTTGCTATGCATAGCAACTCTGGCAAAATTATACGGATGCCTTCTTGAAAAGCAGTGTCCTACTACACATATTGCTGCAAAAGCTATAGCAGATAAAATATATTTCTGTAATATAGCCTACAAGCCACAGCAGTATTGAAAATGAACAGAGACTATTAGTTGAGGTTTCTGTTTTGTAAATTATTAATATTTCAATTTTACGGGATTTTTTAAATGTTATTGAAATCTTCCTGACCTGGAGCAAGTCTCATAATACCATAAGATAATACATTTGCCTGCTACCTTCATAGGACCTGGGCTTAAATCTGTCTTCGGTCACAAGTGAAATTATCTAAATGGCCTCAAATTAGCCCTCAGAAGTCATTTGTTCATTTTACAAAAGTAGTATTGTGCATAATTCGGCAGCAGACTGCTATTGCAGAGGAACTGAAAGGAACCAAAAAATGGATATTGGACACCAGGTTTGCTTTTGGCAATGGTATTTGGATCAGTCCAATATAAATGATATCTTACTTTCATGAGAACCACTATTCAGCAAATTAGTTAGCATGATGTAGTTGTCTAAACATTGTTTTACAGTTTCATGCTATTTTGGACACTGACAGTCCAAGACATCCTTTGATTCATCTTGTTTGCAATAGAGAAAAATTGCTATAAGTACTGATTGTATAGGAAAACAATGCTGGGGTTTTTTTTTGTTTGGTTGGTTGTTTTTTTTTGTTGGTTTTTTTTTTTTGTTTCTTTTTTTTTTTTAAGTATGATGATAATTAGAACATGGAACAACGAGGCAAGCTGCAATTACAGGTTCAAATGAAAACAACATCATCAACATCATTCAACTATACACAGTTAAATTCAATTAAATAATTTGCTGACTCCTATGCAACCAGTTTTATCTAACATAATAAAGAAAATGGGAAAATAAATTTAAGAAGTAGGAGGAAAGTTGTCAAATAAATTAGTTGGTGTAAATTATTCCATTAGTTGTGCTAATAAAGCAAAGAATGTGGTAAATGTCCAGTGTTGCATTTCTTATATTTGAAAGGTTATGAGTCACTGAAATTCCACTAACTTAAATGTAATCAAGAAGGGGGGGAAAAATAGCATTTCTGCTTACATAAGCAAATGGACACTCCTAATTGAACTGAGCATTTTTAGGATAATAGTCTAGTTGTTCAGCAGTTGCACAAAAGACGCTTCAATAAAATTGGTCCATTATTAGTCTAAGGAATACAAGATAGCAAAAGAATATAAAGCCATACTTGGGCTGGAAACCTCTTTGAGAAAGGAATCCTGTTTTCTTTAACAGCTATCACTACTTATGCATGTTGCTCTGTAAAAAGTATAGATCAAGATCAGTCCCTTCAGATTCATACATAAGTGAAATTGTAAGATTTGCCTCACAATTGCACACAGCATCAGGGAGCATTATTGCTTCAGCAGTATGCTCTCTGTCTTAGCCTGACTCTGCAGTAACCCTCAACTTCAAGATTTTCCTCCCTGCACTCTGCTCCAGTACCCACAGTGCATTGACCTTGGCTGGACACTGATTGCCCACGAAGCTGTTCTGTCACTCCTCTCCTCAGCAGAGCAAGGAGCAGAAAGTAACATGGAAAAAAAAAAATCATGGATCAAGATAAAAGCAGTTTTATAAAGCAAAAGAAAAATGCAAAACATTTTATTCTCTATTTCTCATCAGCAAGTGATGCCCAGCCACTACTCAAGAAGCAGGGTTCAGCACATATAGCTTTTACTCCAGAAGCAAATGTCACAAGTAATGAAAGCCTTTTCCTTTCTCTTAGCTTTTATATCTGAGCTGACCTTATATGGTATGGAATACTCCTTTGGTCAGTTTGGGTCAGTTGTCCTGGCTATGTCCCCTCCCAAGATCTTGCCCACCCCCAGCCTGCTGCTGAGGGTGGAATGTTGGACAGACAGCAATGATGCTGTGCCAGCCCTCCTCAGCAGGAGCCAAAATACTGGTGTGCTATAAACACCTTTCCAAATACCAAAGCAAAGAACAACACTGTGAGGGCTGCTGTGGGAAAATGAAATTCATCGCAGTCAGACCGATAGAGATGAGTCCTGGTACATACATATATATATTCACTCACATTATATAAATATGTAAAATTAAAGCTAACTACTTGAATAAGGAAATATTCCCTCAAAGATAATTTAACAGATTTAACATTTGAATAGCAATGTTTCGAAATCACAGTCTTGACCTTTGTGTTACTAAAGACTGTTTTGTTTAGTTTTTAATATTTTGGTTTATTAAAATTTCAAGTGGAAAAAAAACACCCAACCACATCATAGTGGAATATGAAGAAGTAACCATAAGCACTGAATAATTAAGAAATCAATAAGCAATTTCACATTTCTTTGGTGTTCAAATGACCTTCCTGAATTAGGAGCTAAGACAGTGTATGCAATGTGAAATCATTAGGTAGGTAATGTACCAAGTAAATTTGAGTAGGCTGGTAAATTTTGATTTAACTATCTTAACTGCTTTGAAAAGTTAACTCTAAAGATCATTGAATCAGTCAGAGTAGTTCAGGAAAAGCCAAATAAAAGGCAGCATTTAGAAAGTAATACACATGCAGAAAAAATATCAGTGAGTTGTGGGAGGTAGGTGGTAAGAGGATGCTCTGTAAAGATTATTCTTTCCAAAATCTGTGATATAACCTCCTACTGCTGAAGACTGAGGTCAGACAAAGCCTAAGGAAAGCCAACAATACTTTTTTTTTTGATTAATAGAAGTCTCATCTAGTTCAGAGTTCATGTGAACAGCCAGAAAAATCTTATGTGTTTGGGTTTGAGAAAGGCAGGAAGGAACACATCTTTGTCCTGCAGCAAGAAGAAAACAGCCTCAATGGGGTATGAGAAAGGGTTGAACAGAGAGTTATCACTAGGGAGGATTGAAGGGGAGGTTACAGGTTCTTTTTTTTTGTGGGAAATCACCAGTCCTTTTATATGTGCTTTATATAGGTGCTTTATATGCATCAGTATGCTGTGGATGGGTAACTGCACAACAATTGGAAGCTGGCTTTTGTGCCTGAGGTCAAAGATATCTGCCTCTACTGAAAGAATCTTCTCCTCTCACAACATCTACCTGAAGCAGTCTTGTTAGGGTCATTCTGCAGAACAGCTTTCCTGCCTTCTCACTTATATATTCCAGCCCAAATCCAGCCTGCCTGTCCTTTGGTAGCTGGGCATAATATTAAAGATTCAGTTCAAGGACTCAAAGGCTCTATAAATTGCTGAGTACCCTTGGTTTGTGGGCACTCTCAGTTCCTTACAGAACAAATCCAGCTCACCCCCAGGATTATAAATTAAATCACCCCAAATGTCTCACCACATATGCAAATCGGTCATTCACTCTATGTATCAGCTCTGCAGATAACTCAGTGCTCCTCATACACAAAAATAATCTTTCTGAGGTGGTGGCAATAGATTTTTTTCTGAGATAAAGGGTAGCACTGAGAACCTGTGTTCACCTTTTATCTGCCCTCTTTGTGACAGTTGTGTCGATGAAGTCTACAAAGCAGCCTGAATTGAAAGTTGACTTGATAATTTGTATCTTGCTCTCTTACTTATCATTATAGTTCATCATTATCTTCTAAAAGATTTTCCATTGCTTCTGAAACAAGTTAAGTCAGCATTCCCTCTCTCTCTCTCTCTTTCTCTCTCTCTCTTCCTCTCTCCCCTCGTCTCCCAGAGAAGCAGTACAGCTGTCAATATAACAATCTAATCACAATATGTTATACCCATTTAGGTGTTTGGAGCAAGGACTAAATAAATTTAGCTATAGCTGATCAAATTAAAGTTTGTCTTTATGTTAGAGCAAGCCATTCAGAGTCAGAGTAATAAATGAGTAAAGTAGATAATATCACCTAAAAAACAATGTTACATTAAATTAATAACAAAGATGATAATGATTTCTAAGGACTTTACCTTCATTATCAGCTCTAGGAGTACTGAACATTAACCTCTTTTTTTTTTATTTTTTTACTTTCTCAAGTCAACAAAATATTTTTAGCACATAGGATGTTACAGAAAGCAGAGTAAACTGAGGCAAAACTGATTACCCACAATATAACTGTTTGGCCTAGGAAGTCTGAGTACAAACCATGTCTGCAAGTTACTAATTACTGAGAACTCTTTCGTTGACTATGTAATCAATTTCAATAGAGATTGATTTTATAAGTAATATGCCCTCAATCCTACATGCCATTTACACCTTTTATTTGGCATCTCTTAAAATTAAAACAAATATTAATATAAGTCATAAATCAAGATCTCAGAAGTCAATAAGGGTTCTCTGCTCGTTGCACAGAAGTAGCTAGAAGCCCCTAAAAACCTGACAAATTTACTTGAGCTTCAAACCTTGAATTTTGCTTAAGTATTGTGAACTTATTTAAACTTAAGTACAATTTTTGTAGAAAGAAATCCTTTTATTTTTATATTTGTCCCTCAAAAGATGAGAAGTGCAGCAATGTATAAAAATAAACTTCTGTGTAAATCACACAGCCTGAGTCATGCATCAGATGCAATAACTGGACAGACATGCTTGTGAAAATCGGCCAGCAGTTTTTTCCAAATATGCACAGGATGAAAGTCACAACAGTAGTGCAAGTGTATGAGCTGTGCACTCAGGCAGCCAGTTCATAAACAATCTGCTTTGTTAGCAGTATAAGAACAAAAAAAAAAGAAAGAAAAAAAAAAAAAAAGAAAGAAAGTGTAACAAAGCCAGACTGCAGTGGAAGACAAGCTTTTAACTTGCAAATATTTGGACAGAACAGTGTAAACATTAACGCTCCACCCGCTGCCCACTGTCAGAAATTTCCCTACATGTCTCTGCCTTATATTTCTACCTTTTGACCACATAATGAGGTTGACTGGAGTAAATTAAATTTGACAGAGATTTTTCCCTGACTTTGGAAAATACAGAAAAGGTTACATTATGCACCATGACCCTAGAAATCTTTGATTCTGGCTTTTGACCTAAACTTTTTGATCTCAAAAAGTGATATATTAGGAGCACTGATTAATAGGAAAGTAATAGTACAGGTTAGTACTGCTATCATGTAGGATATTGGCTGGTATTAATTAGATCTGTGATGACATTTTCTACACTCATGAGTTCCAGCTCATATAAGAAAAATGCCCATAGATTTTGTTAGAGCATTCACAGTTATTGTCCACCTCCCTCCTCTTGATTTCCAAGACATTCAACACATCTTCTGCCATAGCTCAGCTGTATTAATGTGAACAAACCACCCTGTATCTCTTTCTCAACAGGAACCTGGAAGCTCCAAATCAAGAATATCTTTGGATTTTCTTCATGAAAGCCAACCAACGTCCATCTTATTTGCCTATCTTTGCTCATCTTTATTCCATTTTCTTACAGTCAGTCTGAATAGGCAGACAGCCAACATAGAGGATTTTATAACCTCCTGAAGAGAGAAAGTGTTTAGGGATACAACAGAAGAAATCCTAATGGCTATGAAGAGTGCCTACCTATAGCATACAGTATCTTTGTTATCAGATCCTTGGACTAAGATATCTGCCATTCACTTGTAGTTGAATAATCTGTTTGTCATAACAGATACTGAAGAGAGTGATTTCCAGTCTTGTGGTATTTTTCACTGACATTACATGTGACAATTAGGTTTTATCAAGCTGAACTCCAGTGCAGCAAGATGATGGGTGCCTCTTCTTAGGTTGCTCAAAATTTTCAAGACAATATTTTACTTTTGACAAAATCATTGCTTATCTTTAAATTAGGAATTTTGGCATAATTCACAAGGTCTTCTAACAGACAGGATTTAAATAAGTCAAATAAAAACATGATCTGTTAATAGCAATAAAATGAATTTATCATCTCTTTCCATGAATATGAAGAAAAACTGCAAATAACTTCCTAGTATATTCAACAAATTCATAATTAACCATACTACTCACTTCTAGAAGGCAGGAAGAAAGTCTAACAAAATATTATGGTCCTCACAGAAAGCAGTTTCATAGAAACCCAGTGGAGAGAAGGGAGAGGTGAAGGCCATTATTGATAGTTGCCAGGACTACTAATTCTTGCATAAAGCTGGAGAACAAAGAAGAGGTGCAAAGCATTTTCTCTATCAGATACTTATTTAACAATTCTAGCAAAGAATGATTCTCACTCACGTCATCTGCTTCTGCTGTGAGAGTGGCTCTGAGAATGCAGCCATGGGGAGGCCTGTTTTGATCAAGTCCGCTGCTTTCCCTTTCAAAGCGAATGAGATAATGCAGCTGTGGAACAGCACCTTTTAATCAGAGCAGTGGGATTTCATTGAAATGTAGGACAATGCAGCTGCAAGTTAGTATTTCTCTAAAGCAGGTGTACGCTGCTCCCTTTGAAACTGTGAACACAGCCTATGTCCCTGTATCCCAAACTAGGCCTCAGTAGAACCACGCTCAGCATTACCTTTTACTATTTGTCCTTTTGACTCATTTTCCTTCTGTGCAGAAGACATTTAGATATGTGTCCAAAATACCTTTCACTAATAGAAGTCAAACATATTTTGGTTTGGTCTTTTGTGGGGTTTTTTTGTTGGTTTTGTTTTGGGTTTTGGTTTTTGTGTTTTTTTTTTTTTTTATTATTATTTTTTGGTAAAAAGAGGAAGGCAGGTTGAAAGTAAAATCAATTCCTTGCCTCATTTGGCCTTATAGTTAGTTTCACCTATATAAATTGAAACAATACATGGTAGAGGATTGTGTTATCAAGTTGGAGTAGATGTTTTGGGAAAAAATGAACCAATTGACTGATATTAACCCCTACATAGGCCTGTGCTCTCTGTTGCTTGTTAATACATGCTGTACTGTTAGTTATGTTTTCGTGTACACAGCATAACATTAATTAGCTGTAGCTGATGCAGTTATGGACAGTTTAATAATGCACAGCAAGTCACAGCTTCTGCCTAGGAATGAGAAAGTAGTAGCTACTGAGAGAAAATAGAAAAATCCAGAAATGTCTTCCAGATTGAATTCAACCAGTGCAAAAAGGAATGATGGTCATACTATTTATCTTAGTTCTTTTTGCACCTGAGTTTTAAGATTCCCTTTCAGGAAATTGAAACAGGATGGACCTTTCAGATGTTATGGGCTTAAACTCAGGTGGTCTGACTGACTTCTGCTGATTTGTCTTGCACAAGAAGTTTCACATGAGGCATCTTTCGCTGTGAGAAGAGGGTGACTTACTGCACAGCCGGTGATTTCTGCAGTCCCTCAGTATGAAGCACAAGACTAAAACCAGCAACACAGGCTGCAGCTTGGGACTGCAGAATCAAAGGAATAGAAACTAGTGTGCACCATTTCCATTGTCGTATGAAGGGCAGATCAATAATTTCTCATCTCTGTTGAATGACAAACACCTTGCAGCAGCCTTGCCTGAGTTTCACACCCCCAGCAGCAGAAAATGGTTCTTTACCTAAGAAATTTAACAGCATAAAATTTTTATCTCGAGAGCTATAAACTCCAGTTGTGCTTTCACTTAAATTTATGGCTGAAAGTTTAGAGACTAAAAGAATGGAAAACATGAGTGTCTCAAACTTGAATTAGAGAGCTGGCCTTCACAGCTGGGAGTTCAGAAAAAAAATCTCTATTCAAACAAATACAGCAATGACATATATTCTCGTAGTAGGTACCATCTCATTAAATAGAAATTTTAAATGAGCAATCTATTGCCAAAAAAAAAAAAAAAAAGAGGGAATAAGACAATGATGTGCAATCATTGCAATCTGTTTTTTCAATTCCTCACTGAGATTACTGAAAAATAGGAAAGTAGAACACAACCACAGAAAGCATAACATAGTTGAATAGTTTTTCCCTGCTTTCTTTATACCACCCAGATGAAGCAAACCAGAGGTGAACATAGGCAAGATATTCTTAAGAAATTAGTGGAGTATAAAATCTTTGAAGTCAAGAAAGCTGGTACATTCACTACAGCATATAAAACTACATCTTCAGTTAAATTGAAGGATTTATTGAACATATTTTATTAAAAAGCATGTAGAGTGATGGGAGTGGATATGTATTGGAAATTAAACAAATGGCTTCTTGTGAAAATGCAGAGTTTTGGACTTTCTTCTGGGAGCATAAGAGCTTAGAAACTTATATTAGACTGTGGATGCTTCAGCCCACACACGGGATCTTAGCCTCATCCAGATATTCCATAAAGGAGGACACTTACCTTGAGATACCAGCTCAATACATCCACAAGAGACCCAAAGGTAATAGCTCTCAGTTTTTAAGATCTGTTTGCCTTGAAACAGGGTTTAGAAAAGAATACTTCTTTCTTACGAAGCTTCTATTGGAATTTTGTACATTAAATTACAATTATTCCTTTGGGATTTTTAATTTAAGATGCTACAGACTCTATATGATATAATTTTTATTAGACTCCCAGTTTTCTTTGCCTTCACTGCACCTCTGAGGCTCAAATACTATGACTTTTACTTGAAGCTTCTCTCAAAGTGTAAGTGATTTTATGGCACAAGTGTAGGAAATAAGAAGAAACAGAAAATGAAAAACATTTAGCAGAAAACATCTAAATGATAATAGATGGGAAGGAAATAGATAAAATTAAATGTAAAAAAATATGAGGCTCCAAATCAGCCTTATTGCTGAAAACTAAGCTTATGTTTGATTAAAGAAAGCAACTGCTTATCATGAAACAAAAAGGGAAAGATATTTCTGAGTGAGCTTCGTACCAAAATTTCAGCTAGTGATTCTAATCCTGTAAACAGGCAAAACTGAAAGGCAATAGATCTAGCATATTTAAAATGTATATTTCAATATGAAATGAATTGTCATCTTTGTGTGCAGATTTTTTAAAATCAATTAAAAAGAAAATCTGGGACACTAGCTCAGATTTGGGTAAAAAAAATTTAAAATGACAAAATTAAGACAGATAAATTGTGTTCAAGTCATTCAAATATATGTTAATGACAACATGAAGTGGAATATTTAGTAGAAGGCATTTTTAGAATATGCTTTAGAGAATCACAGAGTATCCTGGGCAGATATCTAGCTTAAAATACACTGAGTCTCAAAATCTGATTCAAAATCGAGTCTAATCAGTGAAAAGATCTGAAATAGTACCAGCTTCAGATAAATGACAAGTAAAACTCTTATCTACTTCAAAAGAAAGTTAAAAACATCCTTTCATCAGTAGAAACATCCCAGTATAAATTAGTGCTGAGTCCTACTAGACTTGGTCTTTTTATAAGGACTTGCATTTGTATGTTTTTCTTCCCTTCTCCTCTCCATTCACAGACAGATTATCTTATATTCACTCATTCCTCAGCTTTACACATTTCAGTGGTTTCCATTCAACCAGCTCATATCCTTTTTTCTTGCCTTTTCCTTTCTTTTTTAATTGAAATTTTAAAACACTAATTTGCTTCTCTTCCTAATTTTTTTTTTTGTTTCTTTTACTATTTTCTAAATCAATTTAGGGGAAGTCAAATTATTTCAGTTTGGATTTACTCCAACAGTTCCATCATCTCTTATTAACATAATTCCACTAAGGCCTTTATCTCACTCATTTATCTATGCAATAAACAACTTTCCCATAAATGCATACACCATACAGGTACTGAGAGTTTTTAAATTCCATCACTTATGCAGTCAGTAGGTTTTCCACTTTAGATATAAAAACAACAGAAATTTCAAACATATATATAAAAGCAAGCTAATTTCAGGACTTACTTTAGTACTCCAAAGCTAACTCCATTGCATCCAAAGACCATTTCCAGTTAAATTTTAGGACAGACTAACCCCATAATAAACACAGGCACGTACATTTTCCTCCTTCCAGAAAATAAACCCACAGTGTAATGGGACCATGAGGGCAAAGAAATAATGGAATGTAATTTATTTCTAGAAGAGAGTCCAAAAGATGGACAAACAGAAGCCAATTATCTGCACTGAAACAAATCATCTGCTTACTGCAGTACAGCAAGAAACATTTTCAAACACTTACTACTGCTTTATATATTTCTGTAGGAATTCCAGGAAACACAAAGCTGTCCACTTCCAATAAAATTCTACTTTCCATCCTCTCCTCCCTTTTCTACCCTTCTCCCGCTATTACAGCTTGGCGGTCCCCAGGGGTCTGTCTGACCCCCGGGGCAGCAACCGCCGTAGGTGTCCCAGATAGCACTGTGCTGATGAGGCGCAGCCCTTGGGCTAGCTTCGAGCCACTGGCTACTTTAGCGAGCACTTGTGGAGTGATCTCAGCTCTTAGTGATTTCAGCTCTTAGTGATTTCAGCTCTGTGCTTGCAAAGTGCCTCAGCAGATGCAGGGAAGGAGAGAGGTGAAGGCTGTGTGGAGTTCTGCAGAGATGCCTTTATTGGAAGCTTCTGCAAAGGGTTCCAGTGACAGCTCTTCCATCTGAACTGGGCAATGGTATGGGTTTATATAGGCTGTTGAGGGATCAGAATTTGTCCTATGGCTGAGGTTGAGGAGAATACGACCTGTAGCCTTACAGAGAGATAACAGGGGTCTGTTGTGCGGAAGAGGGGCAGCTCTGGTCCACTCATCATGACTCTGCATTTCTTATCTTAGGCTAGTGACTGCCATGGAGGCCTTGCAGGGCCTCTGACTGCTACATCCCGCCATTGTTTCTGCACATTTCTTTTCTTAAAACAAAATGCTGCTAACAGCTAACAAATAGGCATTTCCTTTTATATTTCCAAAAGACTGAATTGTTTTCTATAACAATTTGAACAATTAAAAAAGCTTCCTACCCACATGCTTTAGCATTACGGTCTTTTTTTCCTACTGATTGATCCCACTGCTCTAACACATAGGGACAGATCCCATAGTATGCCACTGTTCACATAGTGATGATGTAAAAGGTGAAAGATAAACCCATAGAAGTGTAGTTTCAATTATTAGCTAATAAATCAACTTTTGAAATGTGTATAAGAAATGTAGGTTTTGAAAAGCAAATGTAGTACTTAACAAAGTGACAGTTTACTGTCCTGTGATATTGTCTCCTAATTTGCATAAAACCACAGCACTTAAAAATCAGACAAAATTAAGCTTACCATAAAAATAATACTTCAACAGTTGAGTGTAGCTATGCTAGATTACTTGGCTGTGATTTCCAAAAGATATGGCAAACACAAGTAGCTCTAATGTTTCTTTTTATGAGTAAACAGCCATATATCACAAGGCTTGTTTCAGACAGACCAAAGCAATTCAATCCTCTCTGAGGTTTGGTTTAAACCAGTCATCTAGAAAAGAAGGATCCTATAGTGCAGCGTTCTGGGGTCTCTCCCAGGTCCAGAGCAGCCTCCTTGCCCAGCGGGCTACCGCGGCTCCTCCGGTCTCGGTCCCACTGCTGCTCCCGGGCTCCGTGGCTCCAGGAAGGTGGGTCGGCCACTTCTACCGCCGCGCGCGAGGGACCTTGATAAAGGGGGAGAAGGAAGGACCAAATTCCCCGCGGCAGGAGCTGAGAACACTGTATTGATATACTCCCAATCCCTGTGTTGGACAATATGGCCACCCAGCCTCGGTTGCATGGGGTTTCATAGGGGGTGGAGCGGGGGGTGTCACGTGGTCTGGGGAAGCCAATAGGGACATAGTAGGCGACGGCACCGGGGCCCAGGGCAGTCCCAGGGTGGCCCTGGGGCGTGGCGTGGCCCGGGGGAACCAATAGGGGCATGGCAGGGGCGGCGCCGGGGCCCGGGGCAGTCCCGGGGCTGCGGGGCTGTGGTGTGGAAGGCAGGAGACAATGGGGAAGTGGCAGGGGCGGCGCCGGTGGTCTGGGGTGGCCTCGGCCACAGGGAGGGGTAACAGCAGGAAAGGACCCACAGGCAGGAACGGGGGGGGGATGGGAGCCAGGCCACATGGTAAAGCAGCTCGGGAACTGGATACTGCAGTGGGGGGGAAACTGGGAGATATATGGAGTTACACAGAATTTGCTAAGACACATTAGAACCCCGACCTAAACCCAAAGTCCGGGATGCACTACTATAGCCCACTCTGGTACTGCTGAATGAACAGAAGAAATTTTTCATGGAATTGTTAGATCTAGCCAAGCACAGTCATTCATTGAGATAGAACAAAATAGTCATTCAACCTGGAAATTAAACCTCAAAACTGACAACATAATTTAGTTAATTAGTCATATTCTGTTTTGAAGATCTTGACAGCATTTCATCTTTTCTGGCTTGACTGAGTCGTGATTACAAGGTCCTTATGTAGTAACTAAATGTCATGTACAGTAGGTTTCGTTCAACCAAAGAAATGCCACTATTATTCAGATAAAATCTTTAACCACTTATGATATTGATTCTACGATTACTTTAATATCTCATGCCTATCAAGCTGGGGAAACATATAGAAGTCTTTCTTTTAAAGGGTGAACAGGTGAGCATAAATAAGAATTTTCTGTGCATTTATCTTTGTGTGAATCTCCCAAGAGGTCAGACTTCCCAATTCTGCAGTTCTGAGCTCCAAACTCAGCTTTAATATCTTAAACATCAACATATTTGTATAAAATGGTTTGCAATGGGTTACATGTTTTATCTTAGACATAGAATTAATACATCTTTGGATGTTGAGTTCCAGAGCAGGATGATTTATTATTTATTTATTTAGTAGCTCAATAAAACATTCAAAGGGCAAGTCTATGCTTATCACAAGTGGGCAGCTTGTAGAGATTGACATGATCCTAAGGCTTTCAATACTCAACTTTACTTTGTGCTAGCCACAGGTGTATAAGAACTGCAATTTGTGTAAGCCCCAAGAGAACTAATTATGTGTTAAGAATGCATGCACATTTTACTGTGTAGCATTCAATACAAGAAAATTACCATGCATCTGGTTTTTGAGAGACAGAACTTTAGGCAGGTAACAGTTATAGTTCTGCACAGATTTATTCTGAAATGAACTCCCTTGAAGGCTTATCAAAAGTAATACCTTTTTTTTTTAATTTAAATATATCTTCTTTACAGTGTAGAGTTTTGCCTCTGAAAATTCTCTGAATTCAAATAATATATGAAGGTCTTCTACCAAGTCTCAAGCTTCAAAAGACAATTAATTTTCTTTATTTTACTGGCAATATTAGACAGAGATTAATTTTACAAGAAATCAACAGCTCTTTATTGCAAAGCCAGTGTCCAATGACATTAAGAGAAACTGACTATTTGAAATATCTTCATGTACAGAATTATTACATAATGTCATGTTGCAGTAGCAAATGTGATGAAAATTTGTTCATACTTGTAGTGGGTTGACTTTGGCTGGATACCAGGTGCTCTTCAAGCTGCTCTATCATTCCTCTCCTCAGCAGGACAGGAAAGGGAGACAATAAGATAGAAAAATACCATCATGGATCAAGATAAAGGCAGTTTAATAAAGAAAAAGCAGGCAAAAATAAAGTATTTTTTTTTCTATTTCCCAGAAGGCAATGTCTAGCCATTTCCCAGGAAACAGGGTTTGAGTAGACGTTGAAGTTGCTCTGGAAGACAGACATTAAAATAGCAAAAGCTTCCCCCTCCCTACCCTTTTCCCTTAGATTTGGTTGGTGAATAGACATCATATGGTATGGAATACCCCTTCAGTCAATTTGGATCAGCTGTCCTGGCCATTTTCCCTCTCAAGATCTTGCCCACCTTCAGCCTAGTGGTGGGAAGGTGAAATGTTGGAGAGACAGCACTGATGCTGTGCCAGCATGGGTCAGCAGTAGCCAAAACACTGGTGAATTACCAACACGTTTCTGGCTACTGGTACAAAGCACAGCACTGTGAGGGCTCCTGTGAGGAGCATTAACTCCATCTCAGACAGACCCAATACAAAATTCATGTGGTGATCACTGCTAGAAATGTGTAATTTAAATGTGTGATAATTGTGGCCTTAGGAACCAGTATTGTACAACACTGAATTTGTTAGCAGTCTTCCATTGTCTTTTGCTTGAATTTTGTATTGATGTGTGTGTAAAGGTGTATTTGTTATTCCATGGAAGATCTGAATAGCAGATCTCAGAAAGACTTCGCTACTTTCACAGAAAGTCTGAAAATTATGTGAAGATGGCATGTAGAATCACAGGCTGGAAGCAAAAAGGTATAATATGGTCTATTGTAGTGGAGATAAATGAAGGGAAAAATACACCAGTTTAAAAATAGTCTGCTTGTCAGAAAATGTTTTCATGAAAACTGCTTCCAAACAAGAGTGTTACTATGTTCTGAGAGCAGACACCAACCTGGATATGTTATACAATAGGAAAATGATCTATGGTTTTAGAAATGCACATTATGAAGGAGTAAGGAGAGACAAATCTGAATCTAGCTCTTAGGCTTGCAAAAACACCAAAAGGTTTTCATGTCATTCAAATGTGTTCATGGAGTTCATTGTCCATGTATTCTTGTGTCCTGTCTAAACTGCTGTAGTGGCTATAAAAGCCCATGGCAATCACAAGGCCTAGGACCTTCAACAAAATACCATCATCAGAGGACCTAGACAGTTAATCTCTCTCTATCCCATAAAATGAATATTTAGCTGACAGCATGTTTTATTTGTCACTATATTTTTTACTGAAGATATCCTCTAGGTTCATTTAGTAACAAATCTAGCTCAGATTTTCTTACTAGGAAGTTGTCTGTGTTCTAAGAAACACTGAATACTAAAATGCAGCCTGTAAATACAGGTTTACTTGTGGCTGCTGTTGAATAAAAATTGATCATTCTGATGCTTGTTCTGAAATCAGGAGCTAAAGCTGAAAGTTCATTTTGGAAGGTATTTTGATTAAGACTGACATTAAGACCAGCAGTATCTGGCTATCCATAAATCTTCTGGCATTGAAGCTGCTGTTGACTGGAACTGACTTCAGATACAGGGTGTATAATCAGAGGTAAATAGAGCAACTAAAAATATCCATTCAGAAATCTGGGGAAATCAAATACTAACTTTCACATGCCTTTTCCAGTCTATCCTTAGCTGAACATAGTGAGTGTATGTGAAAGCCAAAAATTTTTTCCAGGCTTAAAAGAGACCAGGTCATGTGTTCAAGTAATATAACAATAATCTCCCTGGCCATTTTTTTGTGGCTGTGGTTTTTATTCTCATTTTCTATATCTGTCAGGATGAGCATATAAAGAAAAAATGTACCTGTGGCCCTTCACAGCTCTGTGCTCTCTTCTGGAACACAATTTGTCACACTTCAATGACTCTGTAAAGTCCTTGTGTTTGGAGATGAATGTAGTTACAGATGTAACTGAAGAGTTACATCTGTATCTTCTGCATCGGTCTGCATCTTCTTGTGAGGAAAGGCTAAGGGAGCTGGGCCTGTTCAATCTCGAGAAGAGACAACTGAGAGGGCACCTCATCAATGTCTCCAAGTAACTGAAGGGAGGGTGTAAAGAGGATGAAGCCAGGATCTTCTGTTGCCATGATGGCAGGCAACAGGGAAAGAGGCAATGGGCAGAAACTGATGCACAGAAAGTTCCACCTCTATATGATGAAAAATTTCCTTACTGTTCAGTGACTAAGCACTGAAACAGATTGCCAGAGAAGTTGTGGATTCTCCCTCACTGGAGAGATTCAAGAACTGTCTGAATGTAATCCTTTGCCATGTGCACTAGGATGACCCTTCTTGAGCAGGGAGATGACCCACTGTGGTCCAACCTTACCCAGTCTGTGATTCTTTTTCCTCATTTTCATATGGTCAATGAGGCTGATCTTTGGCATGCCTAATCCCTAGTTTATCAACAAATACACTCTCCTTCTGATTTTGCAGTTTCTGCCCTTATATATTCAAATCAGATACTCGCTGTGGTAGAGCAATAAGCAAATGTCTTCAGAGAAATTTGAAAACATCCCAGGAATCTTTTGAGGATTAGAGAGACTAGTAAACTGACATGTCATTTGTGTTTAACTCCCCTAAGTGATTTTGAGCTTTCATGGTGGATTCACCTAAGTGAACCTAAGTCATATAATCTCAACCTGGACATCATTCTGCAGTTTCACAGTGTGAGGGTTGATGCAAACATTTTCTTCAGTACACAGAGATATTAATCAACAACATCTTATTCATCAGCCTCAAGTTAAAATTAATGCTTAAAATTAATGCTTAATCCAAAATTAATGCTTAAAACAAAAACTCACAGATCTAAGTTTCCCAGGATTTCTGATATCAAGCATTCCACTTTGATGCAAGCAGCTAAAAAGTACCTATGGCTGAGTTGCTGAATATATAGGCTAAACTCATGGTTTGGTCAAGCTTGGTACCTTCAAAACACAGAAACAGAAATTTTACAGGTATCACAGCAAAAAAATAAAGTCCAGTTTGTAAAAATTAAAGCTGAAGTCATAGTTCTTATCAATCCCATTAGAAGGGTTTTGCTTCAGTTTCTTGTTTATGAGTTAATTAAGAGCTGTAACTGTTTTCCACTATATATCTTTATATAGTGATGGGACATACAGGTTCTAAGAATAGTTACTTGTGAGACATTTGTTGAGTACTTTACATTCAAAACAGGAATCATATAGAATTGAAGTTATGTTGACATTGCTGTTTTTGCCTGATTGAAAATGTCAGTTATGTTAGTGAACTCACTTTACTTGACTATCCTCTTCTATTAGCTTAGTATTATCTATTACCACAAAAACTCCTGAGAAATGTCATACTTACAGATAGAGAAAATGTCATACTTACAGATAGAGAAGACATATTACAAAGGAAAAACATAGGCAGTGCTGAAGCCAATCTGCTTCTTAAAACTGGTATCTATTACTGTCTCAAAGTTTTCATTTCTTAGCTGCAGTATCACCCATACTTGACACAGTTCCAGTTACAGATGAGGGATTCTAAAAGCATCAGAAAACAAAAGGAGAAAAAGGACGAGAAATAGTAGAAACATTTTTCTAACATCTTACATATCAACATTTCATTTCAGCACTGTAAAATATAATTTGCATCTTGTGAAGTTGGTATTTGTAAATGTTTCTTTAGTGGCTGCTCACAAAACAGACTCTACTGAATGAAGGTTGATATTAATTCCTTCTCTGCATTCTTTCTGGGATCAAAAGATGGACTTCTTCTAAATATGGAAGGAGATCACATTTTTTTACTGTAATATAAAGTTGATGACTTTCTTACTGTAATCCATTAAAGGCTGAGCTGAACCATCAAATTAATTTAGACTGTAATCCCAAGCACTTCAAATCCAGTTCTCCATTAGAGAAATTTAAATACATTAAGTCAGTGAAGATCTCCAGCTCTTCATTGTGTTTCTAGTGAACAAAAAAAAAAAAATTAAAGAGAATATATTATATTTTCACCAGATAATAATTAATTTGGATACCTGGTTGAAAAACCTTACAGATATTTTGTAAGTTTTTCAGTTCTTCACTTTACACAAAAGACAATAAACATTCAGCATCTTTTTCATTGTTTGTTCTTATTGATTTCTTCTTTATTTCTGCAAACATATGAACTCTTGGTTAACATTTTTCATTAGTATCCCTAATTACGTTCTCGTCAGCATGTAATTATTCCATGTATAAATGCAAATATGGTTTTCTGGCATTCAACTTTGTGTAGTAGTGAAGTTAAAGCAGCTATTTATTTACAATAGCATGACACACATAGTGCCAGGAAGTTCAATATTCACTAAATGTTCAGGAGTAAAGGGTAATTCAAGGTGTTGTATACTCCTTCAACAGGAAATACAGGAAATATTGCTTAATGATTGTAAGAAAAAAAATTAGACATAATTTAAATTTCCAAACTTAAGATCTCCCAAGGCATAAGAACCTGAATTCTTAATAGGGCAATTGAGAGCTTGTTATTAGGAATGCTGAAGGTTCACTTAGAACATGTGAAGGTTCTGAAATTCAGAACTACATCTACTTGTCAAAATAGGTTTTTTGGTCATTCTATAATATTTAATACTTTTCTTTTACTCCCAGAATATCTACCAGTATTAGATTTATGATCTGGAAATTCCAGGATTCTCAAAGCTATCTACAGAAAAAAAAAATCACCTGTAAGTCAACAGCATATTTGTTTTAATGTTTCTCTGTTTCTTTGGATTTCAATTACACTGAGTTTTAAAGCAAATTTTAAGAGTTTTTAAGATTTAGGAGTTTTTATTTTTCTGTGCTTTTTGTGTCAGTCTAATTTATTTAAATCCAGCTGCCCTCTTTGCATTCACCAACTCATAATGATGCTGAAATCAAGGATCATAATCCTTAAAGACTTATTTCTCTCTACTACATTCTTATTGGGAAAACACACAAACAAACAAAAATATGAAAAAAAAAAAAAACAGTTTAAAAAAACCCTTTCTGATTTCATATTTATGAAAACAGAGAACTTTCCTAGTTTGTCTGGAGGGGATGTTCAAGATTAAGTAAAGCAATATAAAGGAGGTGAGTCATTGCATTGTGTGACAGATTAATTTTTTGCCTTCAGATACCAGAAATTTGACTGAGAAGTTAACTTCAGTGACACCATCTACTCCAAAAAGAAGAAAAGTATATCTAATTCCTCCTCTCTGCTCTCATCTTTACAATGAGAAGAGGAAGAGAGTATGTATTAGAATTTAGTTCAAAAGTAGTAGCTCATGTCCCTGAGTTCAACAAAGTCTCCCAGAATTGCTAGTTTAAAATAAATTTGCACAAATAACGTAGTTCACTCACATTTCAAACTGGACAATAGTCTTTAATGTATAACTCTCTAAGGATATTCCCCTTTTGCAGCCTCTCAGCCTCCCTGGCACCATGAAAAATTTTGGTGCCTTGAGAAAGATCATTATTTCTTTTATATGGTTCTTTAGAACTAACTGTGTCTGTTGGTTTTTCACAAAGTATTGAGCTGAACAGTACGGAGAGTCAGCAGCAATTCTGTCTGTCCTAATGAATTAAAAGAATCCACAGAACTCATCCCTGTTCTAGAATTCAACCATCTCTTCTAGTGAGAGTGAGAACATTGTTCCTTGAATGATGTAGTCTGGGAATGATGTAGTCCATATTTGGAAGTTAGAAGAGACATAGGGTCATTCCTAAAAAAGCAGTGGCAGTTTTTCCTCAGTTTAGAAAGCAAGAGCTTAGCAGTTCATACTTGAGCATTCCTGAGGAACTTCTCTCCTTTTTTTTCCAGAGAACTTTAATGTAGTTCTTTAATTCACTAGCAGGCTGTTGCATTCTGGGTCAGACAAAATTATCTGAAGAGAGAGTGTGAATCTTCCCAATGAGCAATGTGGCAAATTAGTTTGGAAAATATTCTGGAGTAATACAGAGTACCCAAAATAGACTGTGGTAGACAATCTGTGGTAGCCAAACTCTTCCAAAGAAGAGCAGACAAAAAGTATTTGGCAGTCTTAGAAATGGTAGAAAGGGATTTCTTGGTATGTTGTCTGTAAGAAAAATGTAAAAGATCAGCCTTATAACTGTCTTCACCTTATGAGTTCTTCCTCTTATGAATTAGTAATAATTATTTCTATAGACATAATTTATTTCTTTGTTTCTTTATAATCTCTCAGAATGTAAAGCAGTCTAACTAGTAATAATAATTACAGCATTAGGTAATTATTCTTCGTCTTTCTCTCTTTCTCATTCTCATGACTGTAATTTCTGTGATACAACTTCAATGATGAACTTTATTACCTTAATATTTCTTATTTTGCACAGACTGCTATACAAACATACAAGCTAGGGAAGACAGAATTAAATCACCTCAAAGAATTTTTCAAGCTTTTCACAAAACCGATACTTTTTCTTTTCTTTTCTTTTTAAACAATCTAAGCAAATTAGTTGAAATTGCTGAATATTTATGTGACACCTTTTCAGCTTCAATACTGAACAAGAATATAAACCCATTCCTTTTATAATCCTGCACAGAAAAGTATTAAGCAACTATTATGCAACTATTTTTGGAAGGGAAGAATATAATTTTTGTCATGCTGAAGTATGACTTTATGACCAGATATTTTAATTGCAATATGTATTTTCAAGGTACTTGGAATATATCTGCTCTTATTATATGGTTGAACATCAACATCAGGAACATTAGATGGGCAGTCCAAAAGTCAACCTTTTGAGCTACCTGCTGACTAAGAAAATAATGAAGGCCAGGACAAAAGTAAGATCTACTTCATTCTGGAAATTACTTTCATGCTAGGCCCAGAAGCCTATTCAGAAATTGGCACACCATGATCAGAGTGAAAGAATAACCTAGAGGTCTATTAAAAGTGCCTGTTTAGGAAGTGGTACTCTCTTTAATTTCTATATCCTGCCTCAGGACTTTTTTTATTTCTTTAATATTCAAAAATAAACCTAGTATTACAAGGACAGGTTTTAAAGCTTTAATGCTGTTTTTGCTCATGATTGTTGTCATTCTGTTACTTTTCATATCTAGTACAATGGATCTTTCAAAATGACATTGCATTTTTCAGAGTGGCAATACTTTATCATTCTTACTTTTTCCTTTTTCCAGCACCTTTTGGTGCATACTGTCCTATGTTTGATACTGAGGAGACTTTCCATATGGCTGGAGAATACATTTTTATAAGCTTTTGGACTGAAAAAAATATTAATCCACTACATGAGAGACGGGAGCAACCACTACAGTTGTGTTTTCTCTGCTTTTTAAAACATAGCTTTAGCTAAACTTCTTGGGTATGTTCATATTTGTAATTTGACTAAATACAGTTAATTATACAGTTATTTATGTTACCTGAGAGACACAGTGCCAGAATGTGCGCCAAAAAATTCTGGTGAGCCATATGTGCCTCTAGCACATAGGGATGATTTGGTCAAAGGAAGACTTCTATATCTTAATTGACCTTCAAAAGCTCCCTTATTTAGCCTTGAGGAAGAAATGAGCACTTTTAAATCCTAATTCATGGCATTCTAGATCAGCTTAGTAACTCAGCCTAAACACATCCTGAGACTAGTTTTAATTTGCTGTATTTTTTTTCTCCCTCAATTTATTTTAAAGACACATTATCACAGGCTTCTCTGTGCATTTTTATAAAGTGTCCATGCCTACATCTGTAAATAGGACAAAGTCCAGCCCTGGCTTCTGGAGCTGGTTCTTTAGCTGGAGGATGCTGAGTACTTGGGGTTGGGTGTGTGCAGAAACGCTCTACCAGTTGAGAGAATAGGTTCCTAGAGGAACCTGCACAGTTCTAGCAGTAGCTGGCCCAGATGTTTTCTGACAGTTCATGGTTTCTGAGTTAGGAGGCCTCTGATTACCCAACTCTCATTTTAGGCATAAATGTCTTTCACTCTGCCCTTTATATGCTCCCACAAAACCTGATCATGGAAACTATGAAGCTGATCTTTAAGTTCTAGACCTGGTACAACTGATTTCAGTATCCCAAAACAATGTGTTTTTGTGGCGGTACTCTTTCTTCCTTGATTAAAGCCATACTACTTTTCATTTACAAGATGATCTGAATTACCCTCCTCTCCAAACAGCACTGAAGAAAGGAAGTTTTAGCAGCTACCATGTCAGTACTCACTTTAAATTTATTTTTTGCAGATCATGGAATCAGCAGACATTGACAATTTTGTTAGAGATCTCTCAGGAAATAATGCAAAACTTTAAATTTCAAAGTGGGTTTACTGAAAGGAAGAAATATACAATTACAGTACTATTACAATTCAGATGTTCCAATATTTTATTTCACAGCTACTATGACCTAACCGTTTGTGGTTTTCTTAGAGAAACTTGACTTCACAGACCATTGACTGCACGGCCTGCAACAGCCACTCAGAAATCATTATGCTTTTTATGCTAAACTAGTTTACACATGTAAGAGGCCATCTGAAGCCCCCACATTTGCCTACCAATTGCTACAAGGAGAAATCCCTTCCCCTCACTACAGTTCCAGCTTGGAGGGAGCGGCAGTGTGGGTGTAACTGCTGTACTGTTACATTAGCTGTTCCGAACAAGGCCTGGCAAGAACTTGGCAAGGAGTTGGCAAGGACCTGACATGGACCCAGCAAGGAACGGCCTACTGTATTCACCCACTCCACCATTTAAGCCGAAGGAACTTTTGGGGTGACTCTACTGGTGTCTCACTGAAGACCCCTCATCTGCCTCATTACCACTGTGACTGATGGACAGAGATCCAAAACCCTTCTCCTAAGGACTGAGACTGAGACCCCTACCACAGGGAGTGGGGAAACCACTAATGACATGACCTGTTCTTCTTCAGTGATTCCAATGGACTTATACTTCATTGTGTTCGTCCTGCCTTGGTGGTTTCAGTGGACTCACCTGTTCCCCCACAGCAATCACAATAGACTCTCATTGTCCTGCATGTTCTCCCTTCTTTCCTCTGTGGACTATAACTGGACCCCTGAGTTGACCAGAACTTCGAAGACTTCCCCAACACAACAGATGGATCCCCATCGTCCAGACCACTGAGGATCTTGCCTGTGTTGGTAGCTATTCCCATACCCCTCTTCTCTCTCTTTTTCTCTATCCTTTTATCTCCTTTCTGATCCCCTACTATCACATTTACTGTTTTGGCCCCTAATAAAGGTGCATTTGTTGTGATTAACTGATAGTCCCCTGCTGTTTGCCTTTTTGCACTTTTGGGATCGGTGAAAAGAACCATCACGACACCCCGCAACAAGTGGATCATGACAACACATAGAGACATTAAGACACATTTCCAGCTAGAGTCAGTAAAGGTGTCTGAGATGCATAGTAGATTTTACATGTAATGAAAGCATAGAAATGGTTACATTATTTAGTCAGGAAGAGAGAAATATTGAAAAGGAACAGAATCAGGTTATCTATACAACATAAAACATTAGGGAAAAATCAAAAAACTGCTGCTGTAATCTGGCTTGTCTCACAGTATATTTAAACACCACAATATCACAATAAAAGGAAAATAGATGACAAATATGCAGTGTTTTATAAAGTATGCTTCTACACCAAATAGTCTTAGCAAAAAAAAAATCAGTACTGCAGAAAATCATTAAAGAATTGGTTTCAACCAGGTCTTAAAAGTACAGACAGATAATTTTATACCTACTAATAATATTTTAACTAGAGTAGCTGAGATAACGATAAGGCTAATCAGATCTCTCTTTGAGGGGTATACTCTGATACCATGCTGCAGTCAGGATGGAATTATTTGTATCCTGTGTAAACTATAATTTAATGCATCTGGTTGCATGTCCTGTGGAGGAAGCTTCTGCTAAAACATTATGTGAAGGCAGTACCAAAATCACTCCTTCACACAGTGGCTGTGATCTAGAATAACCAATTTTAGCAGTGACATCTAAATTTAGTTATGGATGAGACAGTTAAACACATTATTAAGAATAACAGTGCAGATTATTTTTCCTTGAAAATTGCACTATGCTACTTACAAAAAATGTTAAAAGAGAAATTGTTTTAATTTTAGTTTGCTTAACTTTTATGTCTTAAATTTAGACTTTTACATAAAATTTGTTGAAAAACAGTAAAATGCAAAGTCACTATGGAGAAGCCACATAAAACAGAAAGGATTTTGGGCTGATGCACATTTTTGGCTTGCACTCATTATAAAAACATGATTTCCTGGAATTTCTTATAAATATGACAAGAGCAATAACAGCATAAAAATTCTATTTTGATAACATGCAAAAATCTCAACACTGAACTGATGTTCAAATGCAAGATTTCCACACAGGTTTTTTTTTTTTTTATTAAGTTATGTTGTAACTCAGATTCTAGATATTCAGCTAATTTATCCTTTTAATTGAGGTACTCATTTAAGATGTCAAACTTAAAAGCATTCCTGTTGATTAGCTTTGCTTTTTCTCTCACTTCTGAGAAATAAGTTGTTTTTACCACATTCAGGGTGAAAGAGAAAAAACAGTGATCCTCATTTCTTTGCAGTTTTGCAAATTCCAATATAACAGGCAGTAAAGATATGATCATCAAAAAATGCTTAGTACTTTTCTCTGGTGCATGAAAGACTGGTCTTGACATGCTACTAGTCTACAGAATAATAAAATCTTTGTCAAAGCTCTCAACAAAAGTGGGTGGTAAAATGACTTGCCAAGGTAACCAGACACACTGACGTCAGGAATGTTCCTAGAAGTTAGGCCTCCTGGATACTGCTCCTCTGGGATATCACTTGGAGCTGTCTGTGACCAGAAGATAAAGTTGTCCAACAGCTGATCCTACTGAACATGAAATTTCAACCCTAAGTTAGAAAGTAGACATTTGTAAAGAAATATTTACTTCATTGCACTTCAGTAACAATAGAGTTACACAGGAATGAGTATAATCACCAGACATGAAAAACTAAAATTAGGTTCCTAGAGGTAGTTTCATGGTCTGTGAAGAAGGTGGTTAGGTAACTATTTGAAAGTGTTTGTTTTGCAAAGTAAGTCAGCAGTTACTATGCTTATATATACAAGTTACTATGCTTGTATATGTTCTGCGTCACTTAGGCAAAATATGTGGAAAACACAGTGAGTCAGACTGGGAGTTCTCCTTTGCAAGGAGAAACATAAGAATCAGAATATATGTGCAACACACATTGCTTTTTCTGAACAGCTCCATAAATATGCATCTATTTAAAACCAAGGGGAGAAAGCCTAGCCCAGATCAGCTTCAAATCAGACTTTCATGCCATGTACTAAGCATCTTGGGATGAAAATACTTCTGTGGAAGAAGCTGCTCTACCTCAGCAATAAGGCTCTTAGCCACAAAGTATTTTCTATTTTCTTCTTGGGAGTGGGGGCAGGGAGGGGAGAGTTCTGTTTCTTCTGTTCTCGTACTCAAATTGCTTGGCAGAAGGCAAATTATCTGGATGCGAGTTAATGCAACTCCACTTACACATTGTGTGGCTACTGATCACAGTAGGATCACAGTGTGACCTAATGTGACACTATGATCATTCTACAGCAAACAAATGTGTACATCACAAACGTAAGTAGAACCAGGAAAAGCAGAAGCAGTCACATCTACAAAGGGAAAATGTTATCTAATATTCTTCATGGGTGAGCAGATACAGGAGATTGAGCAGATGTGCTTGATGCTCTTATAGACACCCTAAAATATTCATCTGGTCTCCTGATGCCCCTGCAAAAGATGGGAGTCACTATTAGGCCCTGTGTCACACATGCCACTCCCGTGGGAATGTTTCATATGCTGTATGGCATCTAAAAAGACACCAGTTACCCATGTTAGGCACCTGAATTGCTTGTCATATTTCTGTGCACAGCCCTGGAGAACATGCAGTCAAAATATATGGAGCAAAAAACCTCTATCTGCATTTAATGTGGAGTTCAGTAAGTAAGGCTGCATCTAAATTGCTTGGTAAGTGTCTCTGCGGCAGGCTGGCAAGTCCTGATCCCCTTATCATTCAAGTCAGAGGTCTGTTAGCCATGCAAAGTGGTTTTTCAGTCTGCACACCTGAGTTTCCTTTCCATAAAAAAAGTTGTTATTTTTTTTTCAAAGGAATATATTTATAAGTTTAAGCTTTTTCCAGGGGAGCTTTGAGCATAATGTCTTTTTACTTCATGCTAAGAATGTGGCAACTGAAGTAGACCTCATAATCCAGTAGGATTTTTAAGAAAAATGTAGGAAAAAGGTGAGCAATGAGACTTGCCTGTGTGTAACATGCATGAAATTGGTATTCATTATGGCAGACTGTCTGTTGCACAAAAAGACACTGATCTAATATGTGTCAGGCCATAATGCAGAGAATGGAAGATTGCTTGCGCTTTCCTCTTCATGGCTGCTTTCTCAATACTTTCAATCAGATTTTCTGGCAGCAACTTAGGCAGCAATAAAAGTATAACAGAAATTTCTCTTCATTTCAAACTGTTACAATAACAGATTAAAATTCCATACTTTGTCAGCAGTCAAATAAAGCAGATAAACCTAGGTAGTGTGAAAACACTGCAAGGTCTGTGGACACTACTCTGAATAAAGTATAAAATACAAATTCTAAATAAAGGTAATTCATCAGTTACATCTTATGCAATCACTAACTGCAGGTTGTTTAGATAAATCACAAGCTTCAACACATTTATGAGCATGCAATTTCAAGACAAATATGAAATTACAAAATTTAAATGAAGCCTATTAGGCCTAGCAAAGGTTAATTGATGGATTTATCATGTGGTGCTAAAATGTACCAAGAAATAATCAATCAAATAATAATGAATCCAATTCATAATATAAGGTGTTACATTTGTTCTAAATTTCTAGTGCAGTAAATCTTGAATCCCAACAGGAAATTGTGCTTCCTTTGTATATTTTCATTAATCAAGTCCAGGTTTATGCTGATCAAAACAGTCAAAAAACATCAATCAGAAGTTCAGCAGAGTTCAGCCATCAAGAAGATAGACAAATAAGCAGCTATTGAATTCTTAAATGCCAATTATATTAAAAGTTGTTTTCCTGTATGCTGACACTATACTGTTCTTTTTTTTTTTCATTTATTCCATATGCAGACACTAAATATTACAGGAAAAAAAGCTTTAAATAAAGAAAGCTTCAAGAAAAAGTATGTGCTTAAAACTATGCTTATTCTAATATTTATTGAAATTCCCTGATGATATAAATGTATATAATATATAATCCTCTTTTTGATTTACAGTTTTCATGTTAACCCAGCAAAACTATAAAACAAGAATAATAATTGTACCATATAAATAATACTATATATTACATCATACATATTAATTAATACACACATGTTATTTTAAGCTTCTTTCTCTGTGAAAGTATTTATCTTTTGGGCTGCAAAAAATAACACATTATCTGAAAAACTTTAGTCTTGGTTTACCTGCATTCTCTCTTAGAACACAGGTTCGTATTAGGACTATGTTAGTCGAATAAATTTCCTAATCTCAGTTATAGTGCAAGGTGGAGTACAAAAATTCTCTTTTACAAATATTTTTAATATTTAAAAAATGTGCTAAAAACTAGATATTGTTTGTTTGCTTTAAACAAAAATGTGCCCAACCACATGTTTTTAAATAACAAGGAAATCAGTTTAGATTTACATCCTTCTATTTTTCTCTCTCTTCCATGAGCTGGGTTTCTGCTTTTCCTCTTTATTTTGTCATAAGCTACTGGAAGGCTTGGGAACTGAGGTTCTCATTATAAAAAGCTTCCCAAACTGTTTATCTCCCCACCTATGTTATGACTCAAATGACAAAATGTGTTATAAAGAAATAAACTGAGATAAAAATATCCTGAGTACTGGTTCTAGTCCCTCACTCTTAAAACCAAATAAACCATGCAAAAATTAGAAAGTTTTTAAATGAAATTTTTAAATAATTTATAGAGTTTCAACTTCAAAAACAACTTTCTCAAAAGTACTTAATGTAAAATAACCAAATGATCACATGAGTGGAAGAAGAGAAGCTTCTTGATACTTCTTCACTGAAACAAATTAATTTGGTGAATTTTCCAGTGAATTTTCTCTTTCTCTTAATATTCACAGTATCTTGTAATGCAGATAGGTATTTCAGATTTCATTCAGGAAAATATTACACATATTTTTCTTCCCTTTTTCCAAGGAGATTAAAAACTTGATACATACTGAGTAGCTTATCTGTGCAAGTTCTTAAATATTATAACAGGTAGGGCTCATACAGAACGGGAAACAAGCTCTTCCACTTTGTCCCAACAGCTTATGGTAATTTATGTACAGTCTATTGCATTCACCCAGAAATTTTGGAGTAACTTCAGCAGCTTGTTTCTGACAATATAATGTGAAAATCACTTGATTCACTTCTGAACAAAAATCACCCACGGGTGATTCGTTCCTTAAGAAAAAGCTATTCAGTTCCCCAGAGTTCACCTTGAAAGACAGCATTTTCAAATTACTCTATACAATATTTATATGCAATAGAAATTTAGTTTTAATTTCTTTTCTTTTTATTCATATCCAAGTGGGACAAAAGGATTTATTTTTATCAAGATGCTTCCAGAGGTATTTATGCAGCAAGAGTTAATAAGCTATTCCTTTTTTTCTGCATATTGAAACTCTAAAATATATATAATAATGGCTCAGCTTTTCCTTTGAAATTGCAGAAGCCTGTTTTTGTTTATGATCTGTCTTGAGTCTGTATAACAGACTGTCCAGACCATACAATAGTTTGTTTTCCAGTCTGCTTAGATGATGTAGTATTATCTGCAGTTGTTTATTTGTATTTCATCTTTAGGAGAATCTGGTATGCACCAGACAGCTCTGTTTTCATAAAACCATTTTATTACAGCTTGGCATTTCTGTCTGTCATGGTTTGACACTGGCACAATGCCAGCGCCCCCATGAAAATGCACCTTCCCCAAATAAATGCTGTAAGATGTTATCAAGGACAGAGCAGAGCAGGCCCAAGCTTAATAACAAAGGGAAAAAAAAAAAAAAAAAAAAGAACTTTATTAACCTACTACTACTACAGAAAACACATATGCTAAATCCAGGATGAAGACCTTTTAAAACACCCCTCCTCCTCCCAACTCCTAAAACACCCACCATGAAACATCACCCGGGATTCCTGATCAAATTACCACCCTTCAGATAATCAATACTCAAGCTATCAAGGGAGAGAGAAGTCTCTCTTTTTACAAAGCTTTTACAAAGCCCTAATTTCCTATCCCCCCCCTTCTCCTTCTCCTCTGCCAGCAAATTTCCAGGTGCCATCAGGCTCTCTGTCACTTTCCCTCTGTGGGGGCGGGGGGAACAAAGGCATCTCCGCTTCTCTCCACCCTTTTGTCCACAGGAGCTGGCTTGGTTCCAGACCTTCCGCCCCTTGGCCTACCTGGACAAGGCCGCGTGGCTTCCCCTCCCCTACCCAGCCAATGGCTGGGCAGAGGAGAGCCTGACCGGAACCAAAGAGACAGTTCCCCTGGGAGTTCTTGCTTTTAACCCCTTGTGTTCTCAGAGGCATGTCCATACTTTCAGTGGTCACTCCAGGTGCCAATATCCAAACCTGACCACTGATTGGTTTGACCCAACTTCCTGGAAAAAAATTCACTTCCATGTCAAACCACGACACTGTCTTAGTTTCTTTTTGTGCTTTCTTTCTTTGTTCCACAAAAATTAAAGGGAGCCTGGCCCAGCCTTAACATTAGTTCAGTGTTACGTATGCAATGCTTCTTACAACTTACAAGCTTGTTATTTCAGAATTTTGCTACAGAGAATACTTTTAGCAGGGTAATTATTTCCTCCAATACTTTGCTTGTAGTATATAAGGACCCTTGTTTTATGTTTAAAATGAAACATTGTTCATCTGTTAAAAATATTAATACTGTTAATCAAGTTGATAAACATCTGTCAATAAATAATTAGGGATAAATCATAAACCATCCTTTCAGACTTATTTTAGAGTCAATCTTTGCTTGTTGTTTGCACAATGATAGTATTTACACTGTGAAAAACAAACAAAAAAGCCTTTTAAAAGCGTCTTATCTTAAAAAAAAAAACCCAAACCAACACTCAAATGAAGTTCAAATATTTGAGAAAAAAAGTAATATCCTCCTAGTTTGTAAATTATTTATCTAGACCTGGTGAAATTTACCCTGAGAGACTTCAGCTTGGTGAATTAATTAAAAAAATATTAGTGCAGGACAGTCAAGTCTCCAGATTATTAACAGGACAAAAACAAAGATTACCTAAAAGAAGGAATATCCAGAGTGTTATAGGGCTATCATTATATTTTAAAATTCAGAAAACTTCTTGGACAGACTGTCTGTTGGTAAGGATACAGAAGAGATCAAGAGGCTAAGTAGCAGCCAAAACAGATTTAAGAACTAATTATGCAATTTCAAAGAAACTTCAATCTGTAGTAAGGGAGAAAAAAGTTTTGTTGTCATATACCATAATGTGAATAGTGTATGTGACACTGCCACACATCATATTCTCACTACAAATGAATGAAAATTCATCAAAATATTGTGAGTTAGACATACAATTAACCAGAGATTCATACAGAAAAAAACAGATATTGTGGTGCAGTGGAGTTAAAACAGAAGGTTGTTTCAAACTGTGGAACTGTGGTGTTCCACAGATGTCTGTTCTGAAACTGGAATAATTTCATATTTTCATTAATTATATGGACAGTGAAATAGATGCAATGTTTATTAAATTTACAAATTATACCAAACTGAGAACAGATCAAAGCACATTGAAGCACAGGGTTAGAATTCAAAATTATTTCCAAGAGGAAAAAATAGTAAAAAGTAAATAGAGTGCAATTCAAAATGGGACAAGAACAAAATAACACTTTAAAGTGGATATAAATGATCACATGTACAGCATTGAAATCAATGAGTTAGACAGCAGTGTTGCTAAAAAATAACAAAGTACATGTCTGGCTTAGCTACTTGTAATGGGTGTCTAGCACAGTTGGAAATACCCCACAGTAGGGTGCTTGCCCTCCAGAAAAATATGTCACCATTGGCCTTGTGTCATATCCTGAGGTCACATCTGCATGGCTCAGGTGTGCTACAGCCTCTCAAATGGCCCTTGGCAACTGTGTGTGTGGGCAAGAGACAGTCTTAAATAATTGCAGCCAGTGGAGCCCAGAAGGCTGTTCAGCCCACCTGAAATTCAGCATATACACACTGTCAAACAAACAGATCTCCAGGCTACACTGGGTTGGATTCAGTGATCCCACTTCAGGATCCCACTTCAGGAGAGCCCAGATTTCCTACTGGTGTTGTCTCATACCTGGCAGTCCCATCTGTATCTTTCGGATACATGGGGTATTTCAGTTGACATTAGGCACCAATGTGTGGGCAGCTAAATCAGACCTTACATTTCCAGTAACCCTTATGGATTCCCATTTATATTTATAGACATTTCTATTTATAGAATTTGTATTGTCTATAAGTACAGCATTTCAGCTGTGTGTGTGTGTGTCAGAGATGTGACAGACACATTTAGGTTTATACAGGTGAGAAAAATTTCACCCTGACAGGATATAAAGACTCCATTTGGCATCTAACCAGGACTGAGTAAATATATAAGAAAAGAAGAATCTAGAGAAACTTGTTATCCAAAAACATTTCAGTCCTGAAATATATGAAAGGTTGCAAATGAAGGCTAAATTCCTTGTCTGTGTAACAAAGACAATAATTATACTCCTAAATTGTAGAAAGCTATTGTTTAGGCAAAACTTTTGGTGTGTAGAGAGGGTGAAATTTGTCTTGGAATATTGTGAAATTTCTATCAGTGGAAGTTTCCAAAACCAGTAATTGACATCCTGCAGAACAGCCTGGCATCATTGCCAAAAATCAGCTGTCTACTTTTAAAAAATTCTGAATTGTGTGTAAAAATATTGTGATGGTTTAGCAATGGTATTTCACAATTTGGTGTTCCCACTGAAAGCATTCCAAACCATGTGCTGCTTGCTCACTTCCCCCTGCTCTCCCTCTTCCCCCTTGTCATGATTTGACACTGGCGCAATGCCAGCGCCCCCATGAAAATGCACCTTCCCTAAATAAATGCTGTGAGATGTTATCAGGAACAGAGCAGAGCAGGCCCAGGCTTAATAACAAAGGGGAAAAAACTTTATTAAACTACTACTACTGCTGAAAACACATAAACTAAATCCAGGATGAAGACCTTTTAAAACACCCCTCCTCCTCCCAATTTCCAAAAACAACCACCATAAAACATCACCCGGGATTCCTGACCAAATTACCACCCTTCAGATAATCAATACTCAAGCTATCAAGGGAGAGAGAAGTCTCTCTTGCACCACAGACCCCCCCAGGAAACACAGCTGCCACCTCCTGTGTTTCCCTGTCACACATGGCAACTGCCCGGAGAAAATCTGCCAGTGTGACACTCTCCTTTCCATGTCACAGTGCTCTCACCACCGTGCATGGACAGACTGCTCATAGGGCTCCTTTAAGGATGCTTTGCCACGGACCCAAAGATACAACAGTTCAGCTTCTCATCTTGGGACTACGGTCCCCCCTATTTTCCCCTAGGGCCAAGGGTCCAAGAACAGAAATCATCTTCTTTCCCGAAGACAGAGGGCATCACCATTCCCTCCTCAGCTTTCTTCTGTTCTTGCCATTCCTGTGCTTTTAGAAGCCGAAGCAGGTCTCCTTGGATCACCACTGCATCCCCCTAAAATGCAGTCTCTATTGCAGGAGATTTTGGTTCAGTCCATGGCTAACAAGAAAAGTCCAGCTTCTGGAAAAGCTACTTCATCATCTCCTCCCACCTAAATATTTCTTCTTCTAACATGTCAGGTCCCAGACTGTCTCTCTTCCACTACAAATCAAGGAGGAGTAATATTTTACAAAGCCCTAATTTCCTGGAAAGGGTTAAAAGTTCAGACTCCCTGGATGGCTGATATCTCGGTCCAGCGTTCCGTCTCCCACGCTGGACATCATCCCCCCCCTTCTCCTTCTCCTCTGCTGGCAAATTTCCAGGTGCCATCAGGCTCTCTGTCACCTTCCCTCTGTGGGGGGGGAACAAAGGCATCTCCGCTTCTCTCCACCCTTCCGTCCAGGAGCTGGCTCGGTTCCAGACCCTCAGCCCCTCGGCCTACCTGGACAAGGCCGCGTGGCTTCCCCTCCCCCACCCAGCCGATGGCTGGGCAGAGGAGAGCCTGCACTCTCTGACGACTGGAACCAAAGAGACAGTTCCCCTGGGAGTTCTTGCTTTTAACCCCTTGTGTTCTCAGAGGCGTGTCCATACTTTCAGTGGTCACTCCAGGTGCCAATATCCAAACCTGACCACTGATTGGTTTGACCCAACTTCCTGAAAAAAAAATTCACTTCCATGTCAAACCATGACACCCCTGCAGTGGGCTAGAGAGAAGAATTGGAGGCAAAAATTAAAATATCACATGCTGATGAAAGAACAATTTACTATAAACAGCAGTGAGGTAAGAAAATTAACACTAACAGCAACAATTTTGCAACAAAAGTGTACAGGAGAGGCAAGCGATTCACATGCAAATGCTCATTGTGGAGCCCAACAATATTCTGGCCCTGAAGAGAGCCCTTACCCCAACTGCAGAAATGATGGGAGGTGGTATCGAATAACCTGTGGGGTCCTGGCCATGCCCCCTCCTGGCTACTGTAAAAAATTAACCCTGTCCTGGCCAGAACCAGGACAGTCATCCTGTGCCATATACTAACAATTTATTATAACCTATGTGTCACACATACAGCAACTGGAGCCAAGAGCTCCGCATAATATGACTTTGTATCACTTTCCCAGATCCTGTTTATAACATGCAATATTCCTACAGTATAGCTAAGCATCTGAACATTTTTAGAGAACTTGCTTCTCCTCCCAAAAGACAACCTTTATAATTCCCTTTGGGATCATATTTTTGATTGCCATATCATGGTTTAGGACTAATTAGTCGTCTCTTGTGCCAAAGATCAGCATGGTATGCACAAGACTGGCTTTGCCTGTTTGAACCTGTAGCTGTTGCTTTCTTTTTTAATGGAATCATTATCTGCCTTTGAAGCTAGATCCCTTCTGAACCAATAGCTTCACAGTCTGACTCTGCCTCTTACAAGGATTTGCTAAACTGTAGCTGCTAAGGAATGTAGGCTCACTGAGCTGAGCATCTGCCAGGAGCTATTTGGCATGGAGTCAGGATGAGACTGCTCAGAGGCAATGTCAATAGACAAACCAGCTTCTGGAGTATATGTGCATCCCTTGCCTTATCTATATGCTGTGTATATGTGAATTTTACATGCAATCTGGCCAGCAAAAGTAGAGACAGGCATTTCCCTTCTGTCTGGTTCTTTGTGGACATGACGTTGGCATCATCAGCAGATGTTGGCAGATCTTCCCACAGACTTTGTTGTAAGTACCATGTCTGTGTCTTCTTCGTCAGATAAAAGAAAAAAATTCTATGTGCTGGTCTCTAAAAACACTACAGAGCTCTCCAGTTAAGTCCAAAACTAGTCCTTGTCTCTGGACAAGCACAGTGCAAGATTCTGTAGAGCATTTCCAGCAAGTTTGAAGTGTTAGTGAACCCACCCTTTTGCTATGCTGTCTTCAGAAGAGAATAGATTATAAAATTGAGTTTTAAAAGTGCATGCAAATTCTATGGATGAGTTCAGTCCCTGTGTGTATTACATTTCTCATTAATAATATCACACAGGCATTTATTCTGATCTTCCTCCACAATCAAGGAGGATGCCAAATTATCTGGGAAATGTTTTCCTTTTGTAATCATGGTGACCATTCTTTATGTCTTCATTTAAACATTTCTACAACAAATAGTATTCTCTAATTTTATCTTTGAGCTGAACCAAGAAAAATGTGTATGAATTTAACATGCAAAATATTGAATATAATTTCTGACATAAAATTAAAGTAGTAATTACCTAACTATTATTTTTACCCTTGCTCTGGTTAATCAGCAGAGGAATTGCTCCATTGCATTCTTTTCCTAGACTATCTACTTGAAACATCAGAATTTATTAAGGAGTTGACACCAGCTCCTTCCCATGAAAGCCAGAGACCAACAGTGACCATGAGAGTCATGGCACCTCTTTGTTTCTTCAGGAAGAGAACCCAATACAGAAAAGGAAGAAATAATAAAAAAAAAAAAGATAAAAGAGTGTGTGTGCTTTTTTATTTTTTCTTCTAGAAAGCCAATAGGTTGTATCTCAGAATGATTCAGCTGAAGTGGATTCCTTCAGAATATCTGGGGTCCTTTCCGGAGCTCTTCTGAAGATTTATGACATTTCTCATCAAAAGTTTAGACTCCACACTAGATCTCAGAAAAGTTGTCTGTATCTACACTCTAAAATGTCAGCAAAATAAATGCCAGACACTGGAAGGTGTTGCTGTATCAGTCAAGATGATAATTTGACATTAAGAAACAATAAGGCAGCATGATGCCCCACTATTCCCAAATCAACTCTTGGCCCATGACACACTTCTTAAACCCCTTCTGCACAACCCACTTAGGCACATATGTGCTCTTCTCCCATCTGCTCAGCATTTCACCATTACCTCCAGCATCTGTGTCTCATTCTATGACTGGATGCATGCATAGCAGCATTTAAGTATCTTAAACTCCTACTCAGATATTTTTTTTTAAGAATACAGGTTTTTATTTGTGAAAACTCAAGATCTGAAAGTCTGCCTGTTATATTTCAATGAAAGCTTAGGTGCCTGAGCCTATCAAAGATGGGAGCCTTCACAGATATTGGTTTACTGGACAACAGCCATTGATCCAAATTCCAGTCCTAAACATAATTAGTAGAGGACAGAGTTCTTTTTGCTAATAGAATGTAATGGAGTCTCATATATTTATAAAAGCCCTCAAATACTGTCATAAATTGCAAGCAAATACAGTATTTTATTTCTTTGCAAGTTTTTTTGATGACTTAATTGGCTGAAGATTAAGTATGGGCTATGAAAGCAATTGTAATAATTCCTGAAGAAACATGAAAATAAAATCTTTACAGCTGAACCCATTTTTCTCCTCATAAAATACACAGACATATTTCTATTTAGAGGTTTGCTCACAAAATTTAAGGTATACTGAATGAAATTCCTTCTCAAAAATAGGGTAGATGAGAGAGAAAATTATCAATAGCAAGGTAGGGACCAAGTAATGCAAAATTTTAATTGGATCTTGCAGACAAACCCTTAGAGAAAAGATATAGAAGTTTAAGTTGGCAAACCCTTTCTATTAAACTCTCTGTTGAACTAGCAAAAATTAAAAACTAAACACACAACTAATTGTCCTGGGCTCCATTTTAACAACGTATAGGGAAGGAAGACAGAATTAGAGTAGAGCAATGAAGTGTGTTAGGAAATGGGTAAGTCAGCTGAAGTGGAAATGCAGCCAAATGGGTGCAAAAATAAGTACTATTAGAATATTGGAGCTGACTCATCCCTTCAGCAGGTGATGGTGCCTGTGGCACTGTCAGGATCACTCCTGGCACTTGAAGGATCATTTTGGAGGGGAAAGCAACAGTAGAAATGCAATAGTGGCAAAGACAGAAAGTGTATGCCACAGTAGTTCCCCATGTGTTCTGAAATATCTACAATAGTCATAGTGGGCCTGACAAAGAAAAAGCTGCTGTCACAATCCTGAAGGGGTAAATAGGAGATTTCTGTCCTGCAGTAAAGTATGCCAGAGACAGGGAAAACTGGAAGGGAAAGATAAGAGGAGAGCAGATGTTTGACATTCGGTACCAGAGAGGAAGCCTATACTGTGGCTGCTGAAATGGAGAGATCCCCTGTGAGAGCCATGTCTTAGAAAGCAGCTGCCAAGCCAAATAGCCATTAAATCTCAGCAGAAACAAACATCACCACACTATGCCTTGTCTCTTTAGTAGACCCAACAGCAGTTCACACTGGGCTAGTATCAACTGTACCATACAAAGCCTGCACAAAAATACAGGCCAGAGTGACAAAAGCATGCACTTTTAATTAAGGGGTTTGAAATTAAATGAAAAATATACTGGGAAAAATGAGTGAAAAAGTTGGAAATCTAGCTTGTGAATTGAACCTATGTTCTTTTCCATTGATAATACCTTATTACTCTGCCTTGTCTCCACATTTTTCTAAGGAGAATTTAACTGACATTATATCTTTGCTAGGGCAAAATATGTCTTCCATTTAGGGATAACGGGGATCCTTGCCATCTCTTTCTCAGTTGTTCCTGAATACCTGGGCAAGAGGGCATGTAATTACTTCATGGATCTCGTCATTCTTTGTGTGCAGACAGACCCTGTTATGAAATAAGAGAAATGAAAAACTCACAATCCTTCCCTCCACAGAAGGCAACCGTTATATATTTTGTTGGGAAAGAAAAAAAGGCTAGCTATCCCAAGGCACGTGTCTAACTTCAGTGTGGTAATCAGCAACCAGTACAAAGTAGTAGGAGAGAGATGGACTACTACATCAATTCAGCTGATACCTAGAGTAACACAGACAATTTCCTCTTCAAGTCAGAACAGAGGAGTTAAAAGCAAGTAAAAACTGAAAGAGAAGGTTCAGATTTTGGACTGTGCAACCATGCAGAGAGAAAACAGAAGTCAGCTTTAATATCAAAAAGGGAGAATGTGCTGATGGTAGTAGAACGTGTTTTCATATTCAGACATAAAAAGTATATTATCTGATTACAAAAACCTCCATGCTTAAAACAAACAAACAAAGCCATAACGTTTTCTTTACCATAATAATCCAGGATATTTATACTGCATGCTGCATCAATCACATTTCTATCCTGCCTCTTCCAACTAGTACCACCTCTGTTTCAGTTGCAGGGAAAGAGAAGGTAGGGTCCTACTCACAACAATTGCATACTGCTGTTGTAGACAATCCATTTTTCTTGTCTGGCTAATATGTGGAGCCATTAAGTTCCCTTTCTCCAACAGGAAATAGGAAGGACATAAAGCATACTTCTTGAAAGGCCATGACACTTGACAACCACAGAAGATGACTTGATGGTCATTTATTCTTGCTGATTTCAGATAAGCTGTCCTAGAGAAATTTGTATAAGAAGATCCAGGACTGAGAAAGCAACTAGATCTAGTGATAGCTACAAAGGTAGAAAGAAGAAGGAATAATTGCTCTGTGACTGATAGATTTGAGGGAAATAGTCTTAGGGATAAGAGATAAGAGACTTGGAGAAGTGCTAATGATAAAAAAGTATTTAAATCATACCTTCTTTGAGACAGGAACAAGGAGCTGATGAACTGCTGAAGAACAGGAAGAAGTTTGCAGAACTTGAGAGAATAGACATAATAAGGAATTTATAAATGCCATTTGGGTGCCTGCTATGCTGAGGCCAAATCATGTATTGCTGATTGAGGCTACACATGCTTTCAGGAGCCAGAGCATTACTTGGTATGAATAAAAAGGACATATGGGAAAAATATTGCATGAATAGAGTATAATATAAAATTAATTATAATTGGGGTAGATGTATGACTAAGGGCAAAGTGAGAACAAGCAAGGAAAAAGCTGTGGCCCGGATCCAACAAAATATTTATGCTTTCAACTTCTAACTGCTAACATTAGATGGTAATAGTTTTCACAGCAGGTAAGCTCATAAATCATTTGTTGAATCTAAGCCTAAGGCTGTTGCATGCTAATCCAATGATTTTAAAAGTAAAGTTTACTGAACGTATTTACAAATTTTAAAAATACAGTTAATAGTATTAAAATAATGCAGGCTGAGGGAACTGTGCTTGTTCCTACTGGGGAAGTGATGGCTTTGGGGAGAGCCAACAGCAGTCCTCCATTTCTTATGAGGAAGTTAATGAGGAGGATGGAACAAGGCGATTCACAGCTGTGTGGGAGAGGAAGAGAGAGTGGTGTAATTTGAAACAAGAGAGGTTCAGGCTACATGTCAGGAAAAACTTTTGCATGATGGAGACAGTCAAGTGGGGAAACAGGTTGTCCAAAGAAGTCATGTGTCCATTCTTGAAGATCTTCAAGGCTCAGCAACACAAAGTTTTGAGTAACTTCATCTGGTCTGAGAGCTGATCCTGCTGCAAGCGCAAGGTTGAAATAAATGGTTTCTTGAGGCCCTTTCCAAATTCAATCATATGATCCCATGAAAACATTCCCACCACTTCAGTGTGCAGTTGCTGCCTTATTTTATCTAGGAAATATGCTAATTCTATCTTTTATATTTCATGAAGGCATGTATCTATGTGTATTTGTCATAACTAAGGTGTTTTCATTCATGAGATACCCTGTTTAATATTTTTTAGGGCAGGAATAGACACACAAGGAACTGGAAAGTAAAAAAATAATATTTTTTAGTGAGCTTGTATGTACTACATGTATGTACCAGTGCAACAACTGTTGAAGAAGGATCTGGGGGGTCAGTCAGAAGAGATTGAAAAGTTAATAAAGTAGAGTGAAGGTCCAGATTGAAATATGTTTCACATTCATGTGAAGCAACACATTATTACAGGAAAAAATTGGCTTGTATTGCCAATAGTATCAATGCTAGCATCTAAGTAATCTCCCACAGCAAATGGAGAGAAGCCTCTAAAACCTTGAAAAGCAAAGACCCCTAAATGTTCCGAATTTAGTGAACAGGAATTTTCTGGACTATTTTCCTAATTTTCCTGATTTTCAAAAACATTGTTCACTAGCAAAAATATTTGAGAATGGTTGCCGGATAGGATGTTCAGAGGTATTGATGGAACAGACCTCTTCTTCTGTTCAGTTTCTAAAGTTAATCAACAGCAAATCATCTACCTGATTAGTCTGGTACCAAAAAAAAAAAAAAAAAAAAAAAAAAAAAGACAAACCCACAGAAAGTAAAACAAAACCAAAGAAACAAAAAACCAAACAAAAAACATACACACAAAAAAAGCCCAAACAAACAAAAAAACCCACTGCCATAGATCTGAAGAAAAAAAATACCAAAGGTGGAATGAAAGAAACTTAACAGATGGACAATGAAATACTTGTGACTATTCCAGGATTACACAGAATATTTGTTGCAGAATCAAGGAATCTAAATTTGAAATCTATTGTGTTGCCCAAGTAACCAGCTCTCTGTGGCTAAACAATTGAAACTTACATATCTATGACTCTGTGAAAAATGTTAAGTGATATCATCACAGTTTTTATGTTAGCTTGGGTTTTTTTCCCATTGCTTCCCAGTACAGGAACACTAAAAGGAAAAAATTAGCATGCAACTAAAGCATTTTAGAAACATTTCTGACTATGAATATTCAAACCTGTTATCCAAAACGGTTGTAGAACAATGAAGACCATATGGAACAGGTCTGGTTCTGACTTTTCTACTTTGCCTCCTTCTACTTCACACTTCACATTTAATTTCTTGGAGGATATATGGGGGCATTGTTATGGTAAACTGTCAGCATCTGGAGTCCTTCAGTGAAAGCAATATGATGTTTATATTAATGGTTTTCTTTTTCTAATTTCAAGCGATTGTCCATCTTGCTACATTACTACTACATTTCATGATTATAATAAAACTTTCCTGGTAAATAACTGGATAATAAATATTACTTCTCTCACCTCTGCCTAAGCTTATATGATAAAATTCCTGGATGACACCATGAAATTTTCTGCTTCCTTGTATTACCTCCATATTTTAGATAGGTAGTAAAATTATTTTATAATGGGAAATGACTAGCTGTGATGACTCTTTCCAGATTTTTTTCAACAATGAATCCTTGGTCTTGCTACCCCTGTAGTTCAACAGCACTGAATCTGTTAAGTCCTAAAATTGTGCCACAAAGCCTATCTGTTTATCCAGCTTTTCTCCAAGGGGGTTGGTTAAAGAGCCATAATATTTTGCCTGTGGCAAATCAATCTGCTTTCCTCAATATCTACAGTATGTCTTACTCTCCCCCCCTTTCCCTTGAGGGACAAATGCTGGAATGCTGTGACATCTGAAGCAGCTTATGTTGTTTGCTAAAGAAATTATCAAGACTATGTAACATAACCTAGTCTAGATAACACATTTGCTTAACAAAAAAAAAAAACCACAAAAAAAAAAAAAAAAAAAACAAAAAAAACCAAAAAAAACCCCACCAAAAACCAGCCAAACCAAAAAAAAAAAAAAAAAAATAACCACCACAACAACAACAAAAAAACCAGCCAGGTTGTGATTTTGTATTGTTAAATTTCTGATCTTTATCACTGAATGAAATTTATCAAATTTCTCACTGAACAACAATCTGTTTTAATGGAAAGAAAGAGTGCCTTTTTCCTGCAATGGTTGCCTTCTTTAAGGATTTTTAAATATTCATTTTACTCCAGAAAGTTTCTAAGCATGATTCATTTGCCTAAGTGTTGAGAAAAACTGGAAACTTCAATCCCAGTCCCAGCTCAAAAATCATGTGCATGTGCTATATTAACTAGCTAATATAGGACAAATATCTTTCTCTCTTAATACCAAACAGAACAGTTAAAAAAGTGGAGATAAGAACATAGCTCCCAGGAGCAGCATCCTTGTATCCCATCTGAATATAAACAGCATCAATTTTTATTTCAATTTTTATAGTCTGCTAGTTATTGTATTAAACATCAAGATTCATGCATGGATTCTGAATCCCTGCAGATAGAAGATAAGAAGTCAAACAAGTTCCTATGGAGATCTGTTGGATGCTGCTGAATTATGACAAAATTTTTTTATTGAAGTACTTAAACTGTTGATTTTTTTTAACTTAGACATCAAAAAATTTAAACAGGATTATGCACGAATAATACTGTAGTTAATGGGAATTATACTACAAAAAACTGGATTTTCTCTTTCCTTGATGCAAGGATAATAGAAATCTCCATACTTCTGTGTTTGTGGATCTGTGCTTTCTCGAGAATGAGCCTCAAGTCAACTCTAATTTTACACACAAATATTTGTTATTCCTGAAACTTGAAAAGTAATAATACTGTTCCTTTACCCATGATCCCTAAATGGAAATTACTAACTGCTTTGCCTAAGAAGGACACCTAGTAATTTATTTATTCCAGCCAAGTTATTTTAGAATTCAGGATTTCAAAGGACAAGCATCATTTTAAAAGGAAAAAAAAAACACACAGACTTCCTGCAAAAGTTTTTTATTTGCCAGAAGTACAGGCTACTACAACAAGTGCCTAAACATGAAAAAAAAATATTGTGCAGCATTTCAGAGCTTTTATTCTGTGATAGTAAAATATCTGGGAGGTTTGCCAGACTCAGTCAAAAGAAGAGCACAGCATTTTCTCATCACTAATAACAATGACCTGAAGCCACGTTGAAGATTGTAAGGTCAATTTCCCGCTTAAATTGAAAAAAGAAAATAGGAGAACAGATGTGGGTAGTTGCTTCTGTATTTATAAATTGCGTGACAGCTGGGTTAGGCTATATCATCTCCAGTTTCTATGCAGTTAAGGTATTTTTATTGAATCATTCATACTAATCAGATAGAAGTGTTAAGGCACATTTTTAAGCTATTACATAACATTAAAAAGAAGCCATCATCTTCATAGTGTACATTCAAAATTGAACATTTTTCTTCATTAAATATGTTCAGGTAAGTTTACCATGTGGCATGCACATTTCAAAGAGAATTTTCTGGATTTGAATGATTGGTTCTGAATTGATACAGCATAAAGACATGTGATGATAATATAAGTACATTTAAAAAAAATGTGAAAATACATAAAGTGTTAACTATGTAATACCAGAGATCTGTTTATTTGGTGTATTTGGGCTTGTAGGGTATTTTTGTAGGTAGTTGGTTTTGGGGGTTTTTTTGGGTTTGTTTTTTTTTTTTTTGTTTGTTTGTTTGTTTGCTGGTGGGTGGGTTGGTTGCTTTGTTTTAGGGTTTGTTTTTTTTTTTGTAGATTAAAATAGCAGAAAGAGTAGTTGTGCAACCAACACCCTGATAACAATTATTTCATAATTTCAGGAGCATATAATGCACAAAAATTCTCATTCTGCCCTATTTCATATATTAAGCTGACCATTTTATCAGATACATAATTTCTTATTACTGACTCATTATGTCTATCTGCTGAAACACAAATTTGCACACGATACACACCAGTATTTTTGGCTACTATTTCTTTATATTACATTTACATTAAAATGCCAACCATCTGCTTGTGGTTGACAGCATCTAGGCAAATCTTTCCTTTAAATCTCAGCATTTTATTTCACCCTTATTGGGTGAAACATGTAAGTCACATTTTGCTGCTTTATACTGTGCAATCCATTTTGTCTAACCTACACATTTTAACATTAGACATAGTAACCTATTGAGCTTAGACCTACAAGAACAAAACAGAACCTCTTGAGCATAGTTTATCTGAAATGTCTTCTATGTCTGTTACAGAATGAGATAAATCTTTGATGATGCCTTCTGTCTCCCTGACATTAGAAAAAAATAGGTGAATAGTTAGACTTAAAAGATTAACTTCTAACACTTGTATTAGAGTACCAAGCATAAGCTTAGAAGTGAAGTTTCAATTAACTAAGACTAAGAGATAAAACAGTTTTGTAATCTTCAGCCAAGCATTTGATGCATAGTTTCTGTAACCTATGTGAAGCATACATCAATTATTTCAGAAGAGTATTTTGGTAAAACACTTTCAATAGCTAAAAAAGAACAACAGACGCACTGCTGGCTCACAGACATCTTGTTGTCCACCTGGACCCCCAGTCCTCCACAGAACTGCTTTCCAGCAGGTCAACCCAAACAGAGGGTTTGGTCGCTGTTCAGAAGTGGCAAAGGGAATAATAAGATAAATAGAATGAATGAGTTTTATTATAGAGCCTCCTCTCTCCTTGAGTTTCAGAGAAATTGGTAAGATAAGTTAAAGTAGCCCTCAGGCAGCTTAAACTTGTGCAATCAGCCTTTACACAGCAGATTGTCTAAAGTCTCTCTGTCCTTGGCGATATAAAAAGGGCCACATTTACAAGTGGGTGACCTGCTTCTGAATGACAACTGAAATGTTTAGAACCAGATAAGAAAAAAATAATACTTTTCACATTACTCCTCACATCTTTTATAAGGTCTTTTTCAAGAATGAGAGGTTATTTATTACAAACAGTGCAAGGAGAGGACTCCCGTGCCACAGACAGATCAAAGTCCCCAGGTGCAGCACCATGTGCATATAGCTTTTGAGCCCAACAGGGGTGATAGTTTTGCTCCCTCACTGCATTTCAGTAGCTGGAGCCCCTAGAGAAGATGGAGGGAACAAGAGATGCCTGGGTCCCTTTACAAGACCAGCAACAGCATTTCCTCCTCCTGCAGCCCCGTCAGCCTCCCAGCTGTGCTGCATTGGCTCAGTGTTCCTATTAGGGCCTCTGGGCACTACAATAAATAGTAAGCATTAAGGGGTATAACATGCAGCAAAGTCTAACGGTGTTCATGCGTCACTAATTACCATAATGAGAAACTTGCGGCACATCAGCCAAGAAGAATTTGCATTGATTGTTTTTTTCCCTGTTCTTCAGCTAGAATAGGAAGAATTCCCTTGGATCCCCACTTGACCTTCAGGGCTTCTTCTCCTCTTTCTTAGTGTAGATATTCCTTGGAGGTACATGTAAGGCGGATGAATAAACACAGATTTAACCCCAGAAATTATTTGGTTTTTAATAGGCCTTCCTACTGAGAGTGTATTTGTAAATTCTAGTTGTGACCAAAGAAAATAAATGTTCAAATTTCATCTGATTTCAGTTGGCATGGGCAATTAAAGAGCAACTACTGTTTTCACACTGCTCCTAATTCACTGTAAGGCCCTGCTGCATTTTAGCTATTGATCTTAGACGTTTCTGCTGGTGATTGCAAACAGTGACTCATGAAGTGACTACAACATGGTTAATATTAGAATTATTCAGAGTAAATGCTCATGAAACACCACTATTAGCTAGAACAACTTCTTAAGAGCAGGGTGTTTTGTTAAAACCTGTCTTCTGTGATGAATCTATGCTTACTGGAGAAAAGGCAACAAAAAAGGTTTCTGGAGCACAAGATATGATACTGAAAGGTCTCCCAGGCCATTGATTCCTATTCTCTGCTCTAACAGGTATTTCCTGTTTCCTATAATCCGTTCAAAAATGTATTAAGCTCCACTTCAAAGCTACTTAAATTGTTTCCCTCTTTTACTCTTATTGGAAGGTAGTTCCAGATAGGTGGAAGGTGGCTAGACAGTTGTATTGATCTCTAAATTCCCTGGAAATTCTATTTATAAAACTTTAAGCATTTTGTTAAGGATTTCCAAGTGGGTATTTCTGATGGCTCAATATATAACAATTGTTCTGCTGATAACAATCCTCTGCATGTTTCATTTATAATGATCCATTTTATTTTCCTTGTAATAATATCATATTGCCATTTCATGCAGCTGTTATATGCACTTTATGAATGTTCCACTGTCTTTTTTTAACATAATTGACTCAGTCCTTTGAGTTGCCAAGCGCCTGATCTCTGATTCCAGTGAGAGAGCCTTGAGCAATACCCTAAGGTAAGCCCTGTACCCAAGGACCTTGTTTCAGGTATGCATACTTCTTTTTCTTAGTCATGTATTTTATACTGATTCATACAGACTGGTTGGGATGGAAAGGGGCTTCTGGAGATCATCTAACTCAGCTTCCCTGCTAGAGCAGGTTGCACAGGATTGTGTCCAGGCTGGTTTTTAATATCTCCAGAGGTGCAGAATCTACAACCAGTCTGGGCAGCATGTTCCATGAGAACATGTCTGTCACTCTCACAGAAAAAAGCATTTCCTTATATTCAGATGACACTTCCTGTGTTTCAGTTTGTGCCTGTTTTCCCTCGTCCTGTCACTGGGCACCACTGAATAGAATTTGTTTCAGTCCTCTTGACATCTGCCTGGGAGATATTTATATGCATTGATAAGATCCCTCTCAGTTGCATCTTCTCCAGGCTAAATAGGTCCAACTCCCTCAGCCTGAGGGAGATGCTCCAGTCCCCTAATCGTCTTCAGACCCTCTGTTGGGCTCTCTGCCACAGTTAATTTTCTTGTACTGGGGAGCACAGAGCTGGACACAGCACTCTGGGTGAGGCCTCACCAGGGCTGAGTGGAGGGGCTGAATCACCTCCCTTGACCTGTTGGCAATGCTCTTCCTAATGCAGCCCAGAAAAAATTAGCCTTCTTGGCCCTCAGGACACACTGCTGGCTCACAGACATCTTGTTGTTCACCAGGACCCCCAGTCCTTCTCCACAAAACTGCTTTCCAGCAGGTCATCCCCAACCTGTACTGATATCTGGGGTTGCTCCTAACCAGGTGCAGGACCCTGACTTTGCCTTTGATGGACTTGACTGGGCTTCATTCCAGCCTGTCCGGGTCTCACTGAATGGCAGAACAGCTTTCTAGTGTGTCAGTCACTCCCCCCAGTTCTCTATCATCTGCAAACTTCCTAAGGGTGACCTCTGTCCCTTCATCCAAGTCTTTGATGATTAGGTGGAACAAGACTGGATCCAGTACTGAATTCTGGGGAGCACTGGTAGTTACAGGCCTTCAGCTAGACTCAGTGTCACTGACCACAGCCCTCTGAGACCTACCATTCAGCCAGTTCTCAATCCCCCTCACTGTCCACTTCTCTACTCTTCTATTTCTCTACATGCTTGTAGATGATATCTGGGAAGAATTGTTCCATCACCTCACAAGGCATGGAGGTGAGGCTGACAGGCAGTCAGCTTGGTGCACATCCTACTCACTGCCCTAAGGATCTCAATTTCCACCTTTTCATCATCACTCCGTACAAGGCTTTCCTTGAGCTTCACATTCCCCAGCAACCTGTCCGTGCTGGTGAGATTAAGGTCCCACACAGCAACTCTCTTCATAGCCCCTTTATTACTTGGAGAAGGAAGCTGTCATCAATGCATTTCAGTAACCTTCTGGATTGCTTATGCCTGGCTATGTTGTTCCTACAACAGACATTAGGCTGGTTGGAGTTCCCCATTCAGACCAGGAATTATGATGCTCCTATAGAGGGGCTCATGTGCTCGGTCTTGCTGGTCATATGGCCTCCCCTCCCTTTAACCTTGATCCATAAGCTCTCAGTTGGTTCCTCATCCATGATGCCAGTAAAATCATAGGCCTGCAGGCTCTGTCTCTGTGCATAGATCTGATTAACACAAAGTCTCGTTATAGTATTTCTAAGAACATCATGTTTGGTTTAATCATACCTTTAACAATTATAGCACATTTTAAGCAGTTTTCCCTCAACTACAAGGTCCACATTCTGATTTCATTATCTTGGTTTAAATGTGGATTAAAAAGTGAAAAATAAATTACTCTAGACTGTTTAAAGAAAAGTAAAACTTAGCTCTGCTTTTTTTATGTACTTGAATATAAAAAAGGTAAATGCCATGGATGGTAGCAGTCTATTAACTTCCTGTAGTCATGACTCATTTGACTGCTCATCAGTTCTGAAGTGTGGTTACAATGATGGCATGTAATCAACAGAGGTCTCCACAGCATCATCCCCACGAAAGTAGGTTCTTACTGCTGTGTTGTTTCTTAGCTTTAAGGATCCAGACCATTCTAGCATTTGGTCTGGGCTCACATTTGAAGGAAGCAACACTCTTACACACATACTTTTTTTTAACAGGGAACAAACATTAAGAATACATTTGGGAAACAACCTACATCAAACTTCTGTGTGAGTGTGTTCTGCATCTCACTAGTAGATAGAATATCTGATGATTTTGACTGTTCCTTTTCTATATCTAGTCTATATCTGTCTCTGACACTGCTGTCCCTTGACTTGAAAAAGACTCTGCAAACATGTAGATGCTCATGTTATTATATCCTGCTGAAGGATGTAAACATTTTACTTTGAAAAACAGCCTTAAAAAATAACAGCTAGTAATATATCTCATTGGACTGCTGTGAGATCATTCATAGAGTACAAATTAGTATTTGTAAAGTGAAGCACCTTTGGATCTTTGGATGAAAGATGATATGTTTAAACACGAAGAATTAAAGTTAATCTCTCCATGGAATTTTTTAAGAATAAAAAAGATGAATAATACAGTTTAAGTAGTAAACTAATAAAAATTAAAAATGCTTAATAATGTACAATTTGTATTTCTCAATGGAAATCAATATTATGCTTAGATTATAGTCAAGATAATATTATTAGTAGAATAACTGTGTCAAATTAATCATGACTGAAAATCTGATTATCACACAGGATCATGCTGCTACCACAGACTTCACAAGCATTTACTTTTATCTTCTTATTACAACACCAAATTTCTCCCTGTGTGCAGAAGGTGTACAGGATTTTCAGTTTTCAGCATCTTCAGACTGCTGCTTTGATATTCTAATGCACATCATAGTGAATGATGGGCCTCAAATTATTTTTTTTTCTTACAAAGAAGAGACTACAGACAAGGACAGCTGTTTTTAATAATATTATTTACAAAGTGATAATATGCAATTTGTTACTTGTCAAAACAGCAGGAATTATGTTCTCATTCTATGTTAAATATAATTAGCTAATATTTTCCATCTAGTATGCAGACAGAAGTGTCTCATAATTTTAACTTTGTTGCAAATTTCATTGTTTACCTTCATTTGTTCTTGCTCTAAGAATGCGAAAATTTAAGTTATGGTTCCAGTATGCTCAAAAGAATAATCCATTATAAAGAAGTTGGACTTCCTCAGCCCTACAGGCATTCATGTTCAATGTATGTACATATCCATAAAGATCTTTTAAAAAAAATATGAATTAGATTGTGTATAATGAAATATTACATAAATTTTCTTCTGGGATAATTAAAAAAAAACCAAAAAACAACCAACAACACAACCCCCCCCCCCCCAAAAAAAAAAAAAATTCTAGCCTTTGTATCTTTTAAAGTACTTTTTTACTCAAATAAATTATGTCTAATACACTATACATATATTTCTTCTGGCTAATTAAAGCAGTTTCCAGATTATTTTGTTGGGACTAATGTATTGCTTTGATGGTCTTGCTTAATGGAAAGGGACTCTACAAGTCTCTTGTAAAATAAGCCCTACCCTAAGGAGCTTACAGTAAAATGATGAGAAAGGTACATGAAATAAAAAAATAGAAAAAGAAGAACAAAAATAACAGCCTGGTGACATGCAATATATTGAAATATAGAAAAGTTGTGGGTGTAATTTGTAGTAAATCAGACTAGATCTGCTCTTCTAACTGCATCCACCCCAGGGAGGGGAAGCTTGGCAGCAAGCCTCAGAAATAGTCTCCTCTAGGGCAGATTAGTTGTATTTGCATGAGCAGTTCTTGCTTTAGATCCTTTCTGGGCCTAGCATAGTTAATACAAACCATTTTTAAAAAAGAGAGAGAGAGAGAGAGGGAGTGTGTATATAAATACATATTTACATTTTTGTTGGTCTGACTGTGGCAGTGTGCATGTATGTGTGTGTATATATAATTATTGATTTGAGGTTTGAGGAAAGAAGTTTAAATAACATGTCAGAAATAATGAGAGAATTGTGTTTTGGCTCACCTGAATGTTTTTTATAGCATGAAAATGTGGCCATGTATCACATATTTTGAGGCAGTGATGAAGGACAAGGGGGTATAGGAAGTTCCCCAGCCTAGTAGACAATAATGGACTGGGCAGGGCAGGGGGAACAAAACCCCTCTAATCTGTAAAGTCTACAAAAACATTTGTTGGGGTGTGCAATCCAGAGAAACACATTTGGATTTAATTTAGGAAGGAAGTGCTTGGGTCAGAAGAGAACTTGGGAGCAAACATTTTTAAATCATGGGCAGCCAGTACACTAAGACCAAATCTGAGCAGGAGGAACAAATTACCTCATACTTAAATAACACTAATGAACTACAAGAAAGCCACTGGAATCAGACATTTCTATAAGGATCAATAGTAGGATAATTAATACACAAAAATATAAAAAGGTCAAGTCCTTTCTTAATATGAGTAGAATTCAGCTCACCTAGATTCAAATGTCTAATAAACTTTAAAATTATCTTTTTGTTTTTAGAATTTTAAAACCTGAATTAAAAGGTTGAATATAGAACATCTCTGGAGACTCTTTCACTCCCAATGAGAGACACTGTCTCTGGAGAGGCCTGTTTTGCTGTACTAACTATGGAAAAACCTAAGGCAACTCCAGTCTTAATAATTAAGTCCTTGATTTTAACTATAGATGGTTGGGTACCTGAGTGAGGTGATTATGTACTACAACCCTCACTCTTGCTTCTCCTTATATCTCAGGAGTAACTATGCTGATCACAATTCATAGCAATAACAAGTGTTCAGGAGGGAAAAAAATTAATAAAACCCACCCAACCAACTAAAAAAATCCCAAACCAGAGTCAGCAGGTGAGGCAGGAACCAAGAAGGCAATGGAAGAAAGGGGTCCCATGACTTCTATCCAAGCAATAGAGATCCCGCCTGTTAGGCATGTACCTTTCAGATAACAGACCATGTGGGAATGCAAAACAATAAAGGGACCCCACCATATCAGCTGCTGAGATACCCCCAATATTTAGCCAAGATTATGAGAATCATGGGGGAAGTAAATGAGTCTAGGGGAAACCTGATATGGCAGCTTAAAGACCAGGACATAGACCTGAGTAATTATAAAACCTGATCTGCTTGGTTTTTTATGAATTTTACATTAGATTTATTTGAATGCTGAAGCAGTCCAGTGAAAATAAGCTAAAAGACAGATTTGTCCTCACAATGCCCAGGCAATAGATATAGGGCAATAGTAGTAGGTAATAAAAATAAGAATGCATGCTCAGTGCATGCCCAAGTTTCTTTTCCCTTACTTTTCTTTTGGTGTCATGATGTTTCTGTTATTGAGCACAAAATACAAAAGAAGCTTAGTGGCAAGGGACCCCCAAATTCATCACTTAACTCCTCCTTTTCCAAGAGACAGAGTTGGAGGTCCTCTATGCTAACATGGAAGAGGAATTTTTTCTTGGAAAAGTGATTTAACCAATAGAATACAGTGCAGAAGAATTTACATCTGTGATCTCTGCCAGCCTAAATATTACTTGTAAATCTTGCATATCCTTTCTGCCCAGCACAAGCAATCTGGTGAATCTCCTTGGCATGTGTAGTAACAGGATATTAAATTGAAAAAAATAATTTATCTTGAATGGAGAGTCTGCCATCCTGCCATTTTCTTAGACTGAAACCTATTAATTCTACCCAATTAGTTTTCTAGATTCTTAAATACCTTTAAAGATCTTAATTTAAATTCCTTTGTGCCTCAGTTTTCTGTTTTCTATCTTACAACAATAATTATGTTTCCCTGCAAAAGTAAAAAAATCAATATTTGTAAACTGCTCAGACACTCATGTATTGCAGCTCAAATAAGAACCTACATAAAAAAGGTAAAAAACTAAATGCCATATATTCCCAACATGCCTCTCCTTCTATTTATGAAAATACAGAGCATAACTAGCAGACAGAGCTTTCTAGAAAACTTGTTACTGCCAAAAATAATAAGGAAGTTTTTTGATCATACTACAAATATTACTCAAATATTTCTGTCAAGGTCAGATTCTGGCAAGTGTCATTTTCCATTTGCTACATGAGGTACTATGTGTTCAAGTTACTGTGCAACTACCCCAGGGCTTGCAGAGTTATTGCATATAACTCTTCAGAACCATTTTGTCTAACATTTTTATCTACACTTGTTTCTTTGTTCTGGCTCTACCTGTGTTTCTTCTAATTATCCATTTCAATTTGTGTTGGCCCAGTCTCGTTCTAAGTTCAATGTGCTTAAAGACGCATAAGTTAATACCTGTTTAAAGTATACTGGAGAGACTCAAAGCTACACAATCATTTTGTATATGATACACTGTGCAAATGAAGGCAGGCAGAAGAGTATATAATTTATAAATGAGATTCCAAGGAGTGTATCCCAAATGGATGCTAAAGAATACAAAGTATGTCTATGAAAACAAACAAACAAACAAACAAAAAGCACCAACAAAACATTTCTTGTTTTAGGTCATCTGTATATAGTGACTCACAGTTCTACTCTGGAGTGAAACTTATCTGCATTTCCAAGGCTGAAGGTCACCTGAAAAGCTTTTATATAATGCAATATTTTACTATTATGTCCTAATATGCAAGAAACCTTGTAATGAAAAAGCTACTTTATGTTAACTGGTGGAATCCATTAAAAAAATTCAAAGTTATGCATCCCTGTCTTTAACTTTTTCAGTAAACATACTTTTGTTTCACCAAAGCTTCCAGCTTTCTGTATGTTTCACAAACTTTTCCATTACAAGCTACGAGCTAAATGTTTCACTTCTGATGATATTGTTATCACAAAGCCACTGCCTGATACTAATATATAATAGCTGCTGCATTGGCTATGTTCTACCATTCAATTGCCATTTATTTTATAATTTCAAAGACTATTTTTAAAACACAAGAAATCATTGGCACCCCTACATAGGGAGAGAATTTTAATCTTCACAAGGCATAATAATTTTACAGCTGTTAGTATTTTAATCTTCTGTAAAGAAATACCAGTTAACCTGGCTGCTGCCCAGGTTGCCTCTCTTTGACAATGGCTATGGATGACAATTTTCTGAAGAATGTACTGACACTCTGCTGAGGCCTGATTTGCTACTGAATGTGGGACACTGCAAAGATAAAGTGGGAGCAAAGGTCATGGATTAGAATGAATTAAGCAAACGTGGATTAAGAAAGATCAATGAGCAGGGACACAGACTCATCAGGCTCTGTTTAGATAATCTGCTTGCTCTGACTAACATTTTCTTCCAATGTTATAGCTGAAGAAAATGTACTTGAAGCTCACTCTTGTCAGCTCCTGAGAAACTATCTGTAAATCAGGCAGACAAGATAGTACCCTGAAATGTAAAAACTCTGCCAAGGACTGATAGTAACCCTGATCCCCAGATACTACAAGTACTGTGACTGAAAAGACAGGTCTGAAATCCCAGATGATGAAACCATCAGGTCAGTTGCTCTGGCTCAGTCAGTGTATTACAAAGGAGGAACAGAGAGAGACAACAAATGATACTGTACTAAGCTGTGGAAAAGGGCATTCTCCAGTGCTATCCTTTATTAGTGATGACAGAAAAGTTGGCAGAAGAAACCAGTCATTTCAGAGGAAACATCTTGTAGAAAAATATAATCCTAGAAACTGACCAGAGAAAATTTTCAGGGTCATAAAAGCTGTGGGAAGAAGTTGAAATGAGTGAAGTTCTCATAAGCCACACAGAGAGTAAGGACATGAAAAGTGTGAAGAGAAGAATTAGAATATTTACTGACTAAGAGAAGTCTCATAAGGAATTTCATCTGTCAGTCAGTAGGAAAAAAAAAACAGTATCTGAACTCCTGTGCATAGGATTGACATTTCCTGCACTGAGATCTACCTTTTATTGGTATATACTCCACTCACTATAGATATAGTGAGTGGAGTATATACCAATAATGCTACATGCAAAGTTAAAAAAAAACCAAAAATGCAAAATCTACCAAAGAACTGAAATGAAAATATAGTAGACTACTATCTACTATAGATGTGATGATGTGTGCTGAACATGTCTCACCCAGTGTGACCTCATAAGATCTGAGATCCTAACCTCAAACCACTTCCGCTACCCCAAATGACACCTAGAAAATGATAATTCTGTATAATCTAGAAATATAAAAAACTTGTATAGTCAAGTTGCTTTTTTTCTGTTGCTTCAGGATTTTTCTTAGTGGTGCATATTAACTGATTTGTCACACTAGCTATGTCACAAAGGTACTAATGAATATTACAGATAAACCAGTAAGATTTCTGCTTAAGTGACAGTGTACAGACTGTCACTTAAGTGTACAAACTACCTATAATATTAGGAGAAGGGTTGATTTCTCATAAAGTTACTGATGGAAAAATACTTTCCTATCAGCGAAGATCTTAGGAACTGCAAACTGTAAAAAAATATATTTAACTTCCTATCTCTGTTCATGATTCCACAAGACAAGGTGAGTTCCATGCAAAGGAAATGTGGGGTATATCAAGAAGATATTAAAATCAGAAAACAATGTCAAAACAGTCCTTTGTTCACATAATGAATAAAGCACTGAATTTGTGCCTTACAGACTGCTAGAATAGAAAGTGACTTGTTTATGGCTAGAAACTCATCTATTCTTAAAAGAATAAGAAACCTCATTATTTATGTTTGCCTCACATTCAACTTGGTTTTGTATTTTTTGAGGGACAGAAAAAAAAGAAAAAAAAAACCAAAATCAGGTAATTTTTTTTTCCTTCTCATTTTCCCTTCTTCTGGCATTCAGTGAAAGACACAGGAAATAATTAATGCAATGCTGGACCTGAATTTAGTCCAATGTAGCTACCATAAAACAGAAGATCATATCAGGACAAGGATTCACCAGGTCCAGCATCCTTCCTTCAACAGTCATGAGTATGAGGGACTGCCATGCCTTGAGTGTCCTTTCTCCTGGCATGCACTTGTAGCAGTAAGAGCCCCAGGGACTACCTGAGATGAAGGCTCCAGACTTCTGTGTTCAGCAGAGAAAATGGGGCTGACCACAGTTCTTTTAGGATTCTAATTACACTGTCGGCTCCTGAAACATCTTGCAGCAATGAGTTCCACAATTTAATTACAGGCGTGATATGACAGAGTACTTCCTTTGTTTATTCCAAAACTGCTGCATGAAACTTGCATTGAGGGCTCTCTAGATTTTGCATTGTGAGAAATAATGAACAGCTGAACAGTTTACCATACATCTAAGATAAAGACTAAATTATCATTCTTCAAACAGCTTGAGTTATCTGGTTTCTCATCAGGATCTCTAAGAACAGAATACTCTCAAAAATGTACATAAACTTATGGAAAATGTATTTGTGTGAAAATCACTGTATCTTGGAAGGAGAGAGGGAGAGAAATTATAGCAGCTATTTGTTCATGGGTTCATGGTTTGGGATTTTTTTTTTTTGTTTGTTTTATATTGACTAAGGAAGCCTTGCTTCTAGCCATTTGCACAGGCAAATTTTAAATTATTTAGTTGTGGGAATATTCTAAGATATGCACATTTTTAAAGAGTATTCTGTTAGTGTAAGAGTAAAATAATTCTTGAAAGTACAAAGTTCATAACATATATGATTACAAATTATTCCTTTTGCAATTTGCATTATGCCTTATTCACTCCTTGATATTTAAGGGCACTTATGGAGGGAATGTGTTATTACAGTGAGTGACATCCCATATGGCAAGTAGGATCAGCTGCAGCTTTGCACACTGTTGTCATTTTCCCCCTTGTACTACAGTTTTGCATGATATAATGTTTTTCCTGTGGTTGTTCAACAGTCTACCATTTAAGCCTGCCATATTATAAAATGCCATTTTAAGGAGTTGCAGCTGAACCTGCTCACCATAAGTCTGCATTTATTTCACAAATGTCTATCACACTGTCATCCCACAGGTGTACTCTAACTTTACAATTTTCCTGGGCCTCATCTTGGGATGTTAGAAAAATGTATTATGCAAGATGAAGAAATGGCAGCCAAAAAAGTAAATGCTGCTAAATGTCATTTTACAATACAACTTGGGCATGCAAATGCAAGTAACCTTAGAGGATGATAATATTTGCATTCTCAGCTAAATATGATGCGCAAATGATAGTGGAAAGGGCAGATCCTGAATAGTAAAAGTCCTCTTCAGAGTAAGTAAGAAATATAAATGAGGTGTTGGTGGGGGGAGGGCAATGTTCATTGAAATTTAGGGGTTTTCTATGCTTCTGATCAACTGTCATCAATGAAAATTTTGGAAAATAGAAATCATTTGGAGGTTATTTTCTGACTTAAGTGGAATTACAGCTCTTTAAATGTAGTCCTGTTGCTCCATTCTCAAAGAGTATCAGAAAATAAACAATGTAGACTGTATAGGCAAAAAAATAGGAAGAAAATATATTGAGTATTAATTTAAAATTTAAGTATAATCACACATTTAATGAAACGAGTATTTCTTTGAAGTTCAAACAACTATAAAGAATATTCTCTCTTCATTTCGCTACACTTCATCTCACCCTTCCTCTTTCCTCCTCAACATGCCATGCCTGTTTTTCTATCTGTAAGTCATCAGCAGTGATGTGACCATAATAAGAATAAGATTCCATTTCAAGGTCATATGCTGCTGTATGTCTACATGAAACACCCCTTTGTTCACTTAGGCTGCTGACATACACAGGTACACTGGGAGGAAGATAATGAAAAAATAACTAATAAGTAGAAAAAAAATAAAGATTTATTTTTTCAGTGGGATGTGACACTGGTCAAAAAAAAAAAATTTCAAATCTCAGTTTGAATTTTAGATCTTCATTAGAAAACTAATCAGGAAAACTGTAAAGGTCAACAACAAACTCTTCAATAACAAAATGTTTAAAAAACTCTTTTCTGAATTAGAATGGTAGTATTAATAGTAATATTTTCAGTGTGCAATCATATAGAATTACAATCCAGTGTTATTTCTAAGTCAAATAAGACTTCTTGGGTTTGACATTTTTAAAATTAAAGACTAGGTAAATGTGAAGATAACAAAAGTTAAACTCGAATGTAAAGGAAAGGGTAAAATTAAAATACAAATATGCTTTGAATTAAATAAGTCACCATAACTTGTCCATAATTTTGGAGTATAGGTCATTATAGTTGAATATATTTAATCCTATATTCTCATTTCATATTACTTTTGGTGCCAGCACTGAGTTACAATAAAACTAACACCTTGTTTATTCTTAAGCTAATTGCGAGTAGATATGGCCTGATAATTTTGGTAAATTCTTCCCTGATTAATCATTTTGAAACTATAACAAGAAAACATGGCTTTATAGACAAAGTAATAGAAAATACTGAAATTGGTTTATAACTGCAATTGAAGTTACTCTTCCTTATCAAGGCCTTTACTCCTTGCTTTACCTTGTTTGTTTTCATCAACTGGAAGACAAAGTAGATTAGTAACAAAAATCTCTGCAACAAGGAATGTTAAGAATCCTATTCCCTCATTAATGTGCATATTTCATGTCTTATTTAATCTACTTTAAGTACTGATTTACCAGATATTTTCTGACTCTTGGTTAATAACTAGAAAGGACAACCAAAATATCTTAATACATATCTTTATTTTTTCTGTGCAAACAACAAATATCTTTCTTGACAATTTTTCTTGACAGTAGTGTGGTTTCTCTAATTAATTACCCATAGTAAATTTCACTGATGTGAAACAAAGACCTAAGGCCTATTCTTTTTTTTTCAACTTGGAAATCTGAAAATCTCTTAAAGAAAAAGGTTAGAGAAAACAGTGTTCAGTTAGAATTATGTTAATTTTGTGCAGTTATGGCCACTTGCTTCTTTTATATGGTTTCATATTAATCTCCTATTGAAGGATTTGCATTTAAATAACAACAGCTGCAAGATTTATTTTTCTATATAAAAGTATAATAGAAAGGTACTGAAAAATCTATTGCAATTTCACAACGCTGACTTAAAACTGTACTTTCCTCTTAAAGATTTTAATTCCAGTGGTGAGCTTACTTGTTATTTATACAGGAAACAAAAACAGTTCCTCTTTACAAGCTTAACTTTCACATTTATAATAACAGCTGCAGATACTGTCCAAGCTGAGAGAGAAGAGGGTAATTCTTTTGTTCACTCTGATTTTGTGTTTCTATTAAATTTAGTTAAGTCGTCAAATGAGGAAAAAGAGAGCTACAGAAAGAAAAAAAAGTAAATGTGATTCTAAAGAAAACATAGATTTAAAAAGAAGGTGATGACAGCAGGTTACTGAAAAAAAATACTGTGATATCCCAGAAAACTTGCTATTTTTCATTTTGTTTCAATTCTTTCTAGACTAGTTTCTTCTTTTTTTCTAAATGATCATTAATAAACATGTCTCATAATGTTACAGTTTCTATTGAAAATAAATTGTATCAAGAACATAACTTTTCTAATAATTTTCTACCAGTGAGTAGTTTCTTAAATCTACACTTGCTTTTCATCCAGCTTTTGAGCAATTTACTTTTATACAACGTCCATATTTTCTTAGTATTCATTGAATTTCTGGAAATCCATGTATGGTCACTTAACAACAATTATACATGTAAAAGTATACTCCTCAATGTATAAGAAAGTTTAGCAAGTTTGGAATGAGAACTTCAATGAGTATTTTCTTCCAACACAATAAATAGTAACACTTAAATGCAGAGAAACACTGCTATTACTGAAAATGTAGCATTGTATTTTTTTATGAGCAGTGGGAAGAGTAAAATCAGAAAGTAGATCAGTGAATATGAAGAGCTGATACAAAACAGAATGGGAGATGAATAACTTAATTCAAACAATATCATGATGGATGTGGGAAAGACTTCATTACATAAAAAAACCACTCCTAGTTATTGATAATACTAACTGGATTAAGTACTTGAACACTCAAAGAGATATATGACAGTCATATGAAATCCTCTATGGAGTCACTGAAAATCATCTGCTCCTTTGCAGTGGGTTGATGTGCATGGACAAAGGAAAGGAGAAGCTTCTGCTCGTATATTTCAGCTACAGATGATCTTCAATAACTTTTGGGGTTTGTAAAGAAATAAAATAATAAAAGGTAAAAGAAAAAAAAAAGTAAAATATTTATCACTGATGTGACAAAACTTTACAAGGAAGGCATCATGTTCCAGACAATTTTTAAAAACTTGTATTAATTCAAAATTAGTTAGAATTAAATGCTGTTCTAAAATAAGAATTCCTTATAAAAAACAGAACAAACAATTTATCATCTAGAATTCTTTTTCATAGCAGGTCTAATAATAAATGGGAAAGACATTTAAGCAGGCTGAAAAAATATTAAATGAATGGTAATTTTTTATATTTTGTATCACAAAAGAACTGAAACATTCTTCTTTAAAGAGTACTTTGTGTCATGCATGTAGTTTTTGTTTAGTAATAGTATTTGTCAGTGCACAATGCTTATGTGTAGAACTTCAAATATATTGCATAAATTCTCGTGTTCAACTATCATGATTGATCTTACAACCTTCAGTTGTAGAAATGCCAATAATTTAAACTCGAGGTTTTGCTGCTAGTTTGCCTTTGAAAAGATCAAGCTATTAAAATTCTATCTTTCTAAAAAAGAACTACTTCTTTGCAGTGAAAAAATTAAGGAAACTGTTACTCCATCTGTAACAGTATTTAGATTCTACAGCAAAGAAATCTAACAAATCTGGGCAAACTGCTCAAACAGCTGACAGAGTGAACCATTGAAATAGCTCAGACTCCAGGCTTTGAAATTCTCCTTTGGCTGCACATTGTCTCAACATGTTATAGAGAAATGCAGAGCTCCTCTCTCTCAGGGCCTGAGTTGGGATAAGGAGTAAATAAATGCTCTTTAGAGCACTCTTCATCTCAGGAATTTTGTGCAACTCATAAGCAATTCAAAACAGATGTGCCACAAAAACTGAATATTAGATTAAATATTTTATGACTTCATAAGATAGAAGGGAGAAAAATAGAATACCATTCTCTAATAGTATTCTTTAATACACTTTCTGAAATGATGTATTCTTCATTTTTCCAAATAATGCAGACTAGAAAGTACTTTGGATCAGAGTATGTTTCTGTATCCAAATGTCTAGAATGTTCTGCTGTGGGGCAAGAAGTCCCAGACAATTCCAGACAGTGTCTGCATGTAATATTCAGCACTAATTGTGCACACCAGTATAATGTGTCAATTTACCCAGGATGGTAGTAGGGTGTACTGTGTCTTCTTGACTGAGTATCTAAAAGGACTTTGCATGAAAAACTTCTTAATTCTGGATGCAAACAACAATCACGAGGAAGTTCACCCCTGCCCTCAGAGTCAATGTGCTTAGTGCTAGACAGCCAGAGTATGCACACCTTCAACTACTCAAAGAACCTGTGAAGCAGATTGACATGAATTTAAATAATTGTGAATATGGACTAAGGCACATAGTGCCTTGTATCACTGGGTGTATTTAAATTCTTCCCTCTTTTTGATATCTAGTTTCTTCTTTCTTTCTCCAAGTAGATGCTTGTTTCAGACTGGTAATCTGTGAAAAAAAGATCTGGGACAGAACTCAATGAGGAAAATTAATAGAAAAATGAAGAGCAAAAACAACAGACCACCAGCTTTAATTAGTTACCTTCTTGTTGTAATGTAGTCTGATGTCTGAAAAGTAACTGTGTAAATATTACTAATTACTATTAAATATATATTACTATTAAATATATATTATTAAATATATATTAAATATATATTACTATTAAATATATCTAAGTAATAGCATAAAAATAATTTAAAAATCTATTAGTGACATTGTATTATGTCTTATAATTTAAGTAGTTATTACTCTACAACACACCTACTGTGCTAGTAGACATTCAGTAAACATTAACAAAACCAGAGAAATTTCATAAATTTCATTGGAATGGAACTGCATTATAGACTGATTTATTTTACTTTTTTTTTAATCTGCAGTGAATCTTTAACCTAATAACAGCAAAGACTATGTTTAGAATTCTTACTGACCACCCTGAAAGATGTCACAAGAATTTTCCAATGAAAATCTCTTACCACTTTATCCCCCAGAACCTGACCCCAACAGTCTTGCTCTCAATTTTTGTGACCTACTGCTGCATGAGAAAAACTCCAACAACCTTAAAAAAAAAAATCCCACTGCTGACCTTAGCTACAACTTTTCAGTACACCAGTTTCTGCTCATGCATTTCACCTACCACAGGCAACTTTTCTCTGATAGAGCTTTTTTCCCAGCATACAGTCTTCTCCAATTTACACTCACGGGAACTTCTCTCTATACTGTAATATCCATATAACCAGAAAATACATCAATGTTGAAAAAATGTTTTGGATGCACTGGTTGGTTCCCTGTGTGGCATTAGCTTCATCCCATCCCTGCTGGTATTCCTTATATATTCTTTGTAGTTAAAAGGTAATGATCATTTTTTCACTTCCTCCTCCCCAGTTTTCTACCAGATGATATTAATAAGTCTCCATTAGTGGTGCTGAAGTTACCTGTAGATAAAGTGTCTTTTTTATTAAATAAGTCTCAGCTGCAGCACAGACCAAAGAAGGTGTTCATCCATTGAAATGGACTCATTATCATCACAGGATTGTTTAAATGTGCAAATTATATTAATTACGGCATGAAAACTTTTGGTCAGGTTGTACCTAAAAAGCATCAAGCATAGAAATGTCAGCTGTGATAGTAAAATAATATATTCAGTCCAAGGGACTGTTTTAGTTCCACAGTGCCTTTTTGGCTAACAAATACTGCTGTACTATTCTTAGATGTTTTGCTTACAGAAATATTTCAGAAATTTAGTATTAGCAGTTTCTTTACTTCTCTTGCCTCCCCTGAGAAAAAGTTTGCAGAGAAGAGCTTTTGGTAAAGAAGCACTTTCCAATACCTTTCCAGTGTGTTTTACACTAAGAAGAGACAGGTTGGTGAAACAATAGCTGCTCTTTTGTCACTGAGAGCAAAGGGAAAAGGTTTTTTTTCATTCTTTTAATGTTATATAGAAGACCATTGAAATTTGAAGATCGGAGATGTGATTCTCTGCCCTCTAATGTGAAGAAGGCAACAGAGGTCTGAAACCAGAGTGAAATTCCCAAGTGCAGGTACACGAATAATTTAATAACAAGCTGTTTAGAGAATACTGAAGGAGAGACATTCAGGGGGGAAAAGGAAAAGAGAAAAAAAAAGAGAGAGAAAAAAACCTGATAATTTAGATTTTATTTTTTTATGAATAAAGAAAAACTTTCCTAGAATCATAGAAATTAGTACAAATCCCCAATTTTTTTAATTTTTTTTTTTAAGACAAGAATATTGAATTTTATTGTGGGTTTACCTTGGTTGGCTGCCAGGCACCCACACAACCACTTTCTGACTTCCTCTCCTCAGCAGGACAAGGGAGAAAATAAGATGAAAAGTCCCATAGGTTGAGATGAAGACAAGATTATTCACCAATTACCATCACAGTCAACATAGATTTTACTTGAGGAAGTTTAATTTATTGCCAATTAAAAATAGACTCAGTTACTCAGAAACTGATGCCTCAGTTTTAGCTTTTATATTTTTCAGACTCTGTTCTGCTTTAGTGTGTAAGTCTAGGCTTCATATTAGGGGATAGTAAGTTCTCTTTACAGAATAGGTAGACAAAACAATTCCTTCTCTAGCTGGGGACCCAAGGACAGCCAATCCAGATCTCAGGCCCAAGAGCATAAACAATATTGGACAGAAGAGAGAAACCAAGAAGGATGTGACTTCATGAGCTAAAGCTGTAATTGGACAATTAACTCCAATATGCTAATGGACCAGAACTTAAAAAAAATGTGAGACCCTGTGACCGGTTGTACATTTTGTGGCCATTTGGGGTTGTGTTGCCCAAGGTGGATCTATTGAGGCCTCTCAATAAATACCTACTTTATTCTTTAGCTCTGTCTAGTCTCTGTTCTAGGTCAGCCTTCACAAGGCATCACCATCACAGACAACATAGATTTTACTTGAGGAAGTTTAATTTACTGCCAATTAAAATTAGTTACTCAGAAATAAAAGCAAAACAATCCCCCTCCCTTCCACTCTCCTTTTTTTTCAGGTTCAAACTCTTCCTCATTCCTGATTATTGGACCTCCTCCTCATGCTGAGCAGTGTATGAGGTGGAGAATGGAGGGGTGTGGTCAGCCCATAGCAGCTCCTGTGTGTCACTCCTTTCTCCTCCTGCTTCTCTCCTGTTCTTGTGTGGCTCTCCAGCAGTTTCATCTTTCTCCATGACAGATCCACCTGCCCTGGCATGGAGTCCTGTGGATCTTCTCCTCCCTGTGGTCCTCCACAGGCTGCAAGGGCACAGCTGCCTCATCATAGTCTTCCACCATGGGCTGCAGGGTTGTAAGCTCCGGTACCTGGAGCAGCTCCATCTCCTCCTTCTGCGCTGACCTGGGTGTCTGCAGGGTTGCTCCTCTCACATGTTCTCACTCTTCTCTCACACAGCTGCTGTGCAACACTTTTTACCCTTTCTTAAACATGTCTTGCCCAAGGTGCCACAGACCCTGTGGCTGCAGGGCCCACCTGTGCTCTGTGCCCTGTGTGGGTGGGTTGGAGCCACCTGGATCCAGCTGTGTGCTGGGGCAGCCCTGGGCAGTCCTCACAGAGGTCCCTGGAGCTCCCACTGCCTGTGCCTGGACACCAAATACGTTGTTTCATATTGAAAGCAATTTTGGTTTAATTTGGTTTTGTTACAAAACAAAGAAAATAAATCTTAATACTTTCTCCTCTTGTATGTTGTGATCGCAAAACCTAATTAATTTAATTAAAAGACATTTTCTCAGAAATTCTATTGATTTGGATGAACTCCCATTTCTCCATGAAATATTATTTTTATAAAAAGCGGCCAATTATTTGCAATGTATTAGGCCAACCTCTGCAGGCTAACTAGGCTTCTTTAATGATAGAAGAGTTCTAAAACAATTTGCCACAAAAAAAAAAAAAAAAAAAAAAAAAAAAAAAAAAAAAAAAAAATCAGAATTTTCATGCTAATTTTAATATTTAAATGCTATTAAGAAAGACACTATGCTGTTTTTAGCTGGAGTAGTTAGCTTCCTTCACAGTGGCTGGTAAGGGTTTGTGTTTGCATTTGTGCTGAACACAAGGTTGATAATACAGAGATATTTTTGTTATTGCTGAGCAGGGCTTAACAGAGCCAAGGCTTTTCCTGCTGTTTGTATTGCCATGCTGGCAAGGAGGCTGGGTGTGTATGGGAGGCTGGGAGGGGACACAGCCAGGACAGGTGACCCCAGATGACCAAGAGGACATTCCAGATCATATGACATCATGCTCAGTATGGTGGCCCGCAGAATATTCAGTGATTACATTCTACCGAATACATGAAATTACTCATGAAAGTAGACAAAAACCGTTTTTCCACTGTTCAGTGAGCCGAGTGTTAGGTTGTCCATTTTGATGATATTGCTAGAGGAAGGCAAAAATGAGAAATACCTTGGATATGGGGTTCTGAAAATAATAACTGGGGTTTGGGTGCAACAGTATTTCCCACCATGTCCCCTGTCTCAGTAAATGACATCCTCATGGATAGCCCTTGAAAAGGCACATAGAGAACTGGGTTGGCTCTCTCTAAGTGCATGTCTTTAAGGAAGAGAGGATAAATGTCTCTTTGACCTTTAAAAAATAAAAATAAAATAACAATAGTACATATTATAATTAATGATGATCACTTTCAGAATGCCTTACAGCTTCAAAGCATGAAAGCATTGAAATAATCAAGTTACTAATGTTTATTTAGTGAAATTAACATAATTCAATATGCAAAGATGCTAAAACAACAGAGGAGTTTTAAAGCACATGAGCTAAATCCCTGAGCCCTGAGAAGCACAACTTTGTACTATCCTTGATGTGCTACGTAAACTGACTGTCCAACAGCAGCAGAGTACACTAGTGGAATAAATAATTTGGAAAAAAGTACAGTCTCAAATGCAATCCAGGCATTTAGATGGTTCTCCAGAGGGTCAAAATCACACACCCTGATGTTCAAGCTACTCATGCTGCTACTAATAAATAGGAAAGAATTGACCAAACAGATATTGAGATTTTTGTCTTTTTTTTCCTTATAAGCAGCATTTTATTGCTAATTGATTCTTAACATCTTATTCACAGTATGATTCTTCATTTTTATACACTTAGAAGTTCCATTGACTTAAACAGGAATAGTGAGTGCACAAGGAATGGAGACTAGGGCCTTTGAAGTTCAGTACCATTATTTAGATTTTAGGCATGCCTGGAGACAGCACTCTAGATTAATAAAATGATTTGCTTCAATTAGATCTGTGTCTCCTGCATCCCTCCCCAATTCCCTCTGCCCTTGTTTAACATACTCCCTTATCCCTTCACATTATCCAGACAGGTGCTCTCTGCTACCAAAGTGTTGCAAGTTTCACGGAGAAGATTCAGCGTGGGGAGGCACAGTATATATATTGGTTTCTTGGCTGTGATGTATGAAGGGAGAATGTATGAGTTTGTATATGAGTCTGATTTGTTCTCCCTGAATATATAGTTTCAGAGATTCTTTAAAAATATCTCTGACAAAAAATAACCTTAAAAGATCTTTTAAACAGACATGTTCACTTCTCTGTATTTCAAGCATATTTTTACAATCTAGCACAGAATATTTAAATCAAAAGAGTATTACTTCTTGCTGATTAATTCTGGGGGAGAAGGAAGACAATATAAAGAAAAAAATATATATATTCTTTAGTATATATTAACTCAGATTTATGCCATGATTTTCTCCCATTTTCCACTGTATTAAGTCTCCTCATTTCAGATTTCCTTGAAAGAGACTTAGGAGCGTAATGACATGGCCACTGAAATCTGACACATTCTGCAAAGTGGGGCCAGGAAATTTTAAGTTGCACATTGAGTTCAATGGGAAAGTCATAGGGCCCTGCTCCTTCTCCCTTAGGGTATTTTCCTGTTTTATTGTCAGCACTATAATGGGCAATCAGTTCCTGAGATGGTGCCCTGCTGTCTAGATGAAGCATTTATAGGGTTTTTAAGCAGTCCATTTGAACACTGTAGAATAAAAAAAGTCAGCCCTTGTAAGTTCAGATTTTAGGGCTCTGATCCTGCACTGAACCATCAGCAAACCTCCTGCCCACTTGGAATTCAGAGCAGGATAAGGGTCTTGATTTCCACATTTTCTGCTTCAATTCAGACCTTTATTTATCATAGCTGAAAACAACACTACAAATAAAAATGGTTCTAAAATCCAAGTGTCTGTCCCTTTTAAAAGTAAACTTCCCTAGATTTATGCACATATATTTACATAGTAATCCTCTGAATGGAGAAACAGCTCCTAATAAATTAGGGGATTACTACAAAAATATATAAATCATCACAGATGTTTTCCATTCAGAAACATTAAAAAAGAAAAAAAGTTCAAAACTCAAAGGAAAAAAGCATTTTTAAGTGCCTAACATCACAAGCAAGATTTAAAAAAGAACTAGAATTTATGGGCCAGACTCAATATAAGATTTAGGCCTAAAATGAAGCTGAGAGAATTTAAGGATCACTTAAGGTTAGTCTAAAGTAGGATTTAGAAGCCCAAACTTGACTGCAGCCCAGATCATTATCTAGGTCATCTCTTTTCAGCACTTGTTAATCCTTACTATACCTAAATCTATAAAATGCCTTCCTGTGAGGCTTAAAAGTTTACTACTGCTAAAAGTGGCCATACTTGTTCAGCCCTGGCTACTGAAGATTTATGCCTATTGCCCAGATAAAGTCCAGGCTTAATCAGGGGATTGTAAGTCAGTGAGCTATCTACTTCTCCAGAAAAGTCTGAAAATACCGCTATGTAGTTTGTTGAGTTTTTTTGGTTGGTTTTTTTTTTTTTTTTTTTTTTTTTTTTTACATCTGCTTAATGCTCAGAACTGCTCTTCACAGAAGCTGAAGGCCTGCTACCAGCCCTGAGCCACTATTAGCCATAAATTTTACAGCAGCCACAGGAAAGAGGATGTTCCACCTGCCTGCAGACGTAGGACCTCCATAAAGCAAGAGGCAGGGTATTAGAACAGATAGAAAATTTATGGGTAACTCCTTCCTAGTTTTAAGCTGGAAGAGTTAAATATGATGTTTTTTCAGGTCTTTATTTCTAGAACTATTGTCCTCACAAAAAAATGGCATAGGCAAAACATTTCTATTCTGATATAGAGAAATAATTTTATTTCTGTCCCACTCGAAGGACAGTCAGAGAACACTTTCTATGGTCTTTTCTGCTTAGAATGGCTTAATTTCAAGAGCCAAAGCAAACATTTTTAAGCAACTGTCCTCACCAAATTGTTGATGGAGTCTCAGGTTGTCACAAAGCTTAGTGATTTAGGTCACTGTTGTATGGAGGAGGAATCTATTGCTCCAAAATTTAAAAATCTCTTTAGTAGACCAGTGGTTTAACTGCCAGCCTACAGTTCAAAAGACAGGAAGTGCAATTTATCACTTTTTCAAAATAAATCCCTTTGGTGTTTATTCCCCCAAGGTGTGTAGGCTCTCAAAATTAGCATCTTACTCTTTTCATTAGAATTCTTTAACATCAGAACAAGAATTTATTCATGGGAACTAGCTACTTACTCTCAGCTGAATGACATATATCTGAGTTCACCATGCCCTTTTTATTCTGGGCTCAATTAACCTTGTCTCATATAAAATTAAAAAAAAAGGATGACAGCATGAGCAGAACAGTTTCTGCAAAGACTGGATTTTCTTTATTTTTATCATACATTGAAAGACTGAGGACATACCTCCATAGATAGATGTAAAGATGCATATGGCATCTATCTCAAATTTTACCTGTCTGGCTATAAGCTGACTTCTGTTCCAAGGCTGGTTGGTAGTATCAGCATGGCACCAAGTTAACCAGGAATCAGGAGACTCCTGAGATTGTGTTGGCAACTTTGCAAATTTGAAAGGTTTGAGACTGTTTCAGACACTCCCTCAGCCTCAATGAATAGTTCTATTCAGTAGCAGGTGATTATCCTTAAGAGCAGGACCTATACATACAGAAAGACCTAGTAGAGACACCCTGTGAGTGGTTTTTTGGCAAGCCTCACCAGAGACTTTGGCAGCCTCTCTTCCTCTGAAGTGCTACTGTGCTTTTGCATGGTTGCATTCTCCATGCAAACAAATACCAATGCCAACCCTAAGAACATGAAGAACTCATAATAATTATTGTTTTCACTGCTGGATAGCAGAGAACAACTGCAAAATCGAGAAATATCATGCTCTCTGAGCATTCTTTTTTTAGAAAATGTAACTATTTCCTTAAGCTTAAGTATTAAAATCCAGTTATCTGAAAACATATTTGAATTGTGTTTTCATTATATGCATGTACATTTTGAAATGGATTACCATTTTTAATTATGACCCCATGTGGTTAGCTGAAAAGAGTAATTAGTAGCTTCCAATAAAAGTTTTATGTTAATGCTTGTGAAATAATGTGTTAGACAATTTTAGAACAAAATAAACTAAAATGTGGAATGTCTTAAATATCACAACATCTGAGTCCAAACAAAATGTATCTTTTATTCAATATTTTCTACTCCATGCCATGTTTAACAAAGTATTTTCAGCAGATATACATTGATATAATTTCAAAGCTGGAAAATATTTACTTGCTTGGGTTGGAAATATTCCTTTACAGTATTTCTAGTACTCACTTAATCTAGCTTCCTCCGGACTACTTAGTGAAGTTTTAATTCTGGGAAAAATGAGAAAATAAATACCACAAAATATTGTGATAAAGAAAAGACATGAAAGAGAAAGAAATGTAAACAGAGACATAAAAGTGCAACAGGTTTTACAAATTAATTAGGGGCAACACACCAGGTTGGATGGGGCTTTGAGCAACTGGTCTAGGGGAAGGTGTGCCTGCCATGGCAGGGGAGTTGGAACCAGATTAACTTTAAGGTCCCTTCTAATCCAAATGGTCATATGATTCTATGATTATCTATTCACAAGTTAGCAATGATGATTATTTCCGCGTTTTGTAGCAATGCTCTATCATTTGCATGCAACATAATATGCCGTCTAAAAAAAAATCACTTAGCGTAGGTGTCTGCCTGACTTCAACTAGTGTTAACAGTTGTTGAGGTGGGAATAAGCAGGATTTTATTGCTTGTCCACTTGCCTACAGGCTGCAGCTCTTTGATACATATTCCCTTTTTGAACCTTGTTGTTCCAAATCAGGGAACAATAAGATTTGTTCACAAGAGGAAAAGTTCCCTACCTCTAAAAAAGATAAAATGTTAATGGCAAGACAACTTCAAAGAATTTCTCTGAGACACTGACAATTTGGGCTGGCCTGAAGGCTTTGCTCTGTTAAACAAACACAGTTCATTCTGTCTTGTGAGGAATGCCACAGTGAGTATGCAGGGAACAGTGAAGTTTCTGCTGGGTAAGCTGAGAAATTCTACCTCCTAGAGTTCTGGGTTGCGATGCAGGAACAGCTAAGGCTGCCAAAAATATATGTGTTAATGACTAGTCTTAATTTCAAGATTTCAGCAGCAAATGACTCACCTCATGCATGACAGTAGTTCCTAACCTCTTGATACTGGCTTGATGTTAGACAGACTAGAAACCTATTGGAGAGAAATGTTTTTGCAGAGCTCTGAATTATGCATACTCTAGATGCATCAAGGCTGACAAGACTGTGTAGGTGGAAGATGTCACTCTTATGGCTGTATCTTCATTACTGAAATTCAAACATTAGCTCTTTTTGACTCCAAGTATTTTGTTTACAAATGAATAATGAGAGTTCCAATTTGATAATTAATTCTTACTCCAAGTATTTTTGACTGTCTTTTGTTTAGTTGTAGTTGGCATACAGGGGTTTTCTGGTCTAAGGGCGAAGGGATAAGGATACACAACAAATGATAGACAACCTAACCACTACTTATGTTCATTTTTGGTGGTTTTCTCCTACATGGAATTAGCACATATGTGTTTACTTTTTATTACAGTTTTAAATTATTTGGGCCAGCAGAAGGAAAGCAAAGGAGGATAGCGATAATTTCTATCAGTGGTTCTCTTCTTATTCCTTTGTCTCCAGCACATAATCTGTGTTTTTTATTTGTCTTCAACAATCTACACATCAAATATTTATATTCCTAGTTCTTTTATCCTAATAGAGGAATTCAATTGTTATTTCCATGGGAAATTCTACTTCTTCAAGAAAAGAATCTCAAGACTCCAAGTCATGTCGTAGTGCAACAATCTGCTTCTCAGAAAAAAGAATACTGTAAAGTGTCTTAGAATATAAGAATATTTTCAGCAGTTTGTAGGATTTAAATACAAATAAAAATTTAAACTTAGGGGTCCTTGTATGGAGACATTACTATCTATCTGTTTCTACTGTTTCTACTGAAGTAATTTTACCTGATACATAGTAGGTTTGTAATTGCTTCATGAGGGAGTATTCTTCCCCGATAGACTATTACAGCTAGTTCTTGCTTCTTTTCTTCTCTTGCATCTGATTTAGCTCCCACTTTATTGTCCTCTAAGATAATGACACTGCACTTGATACAACTATTTTCTATTCTCCTTCAACATTGTAGTTATCCGCAATATTCTACTTTACTCCGATCACAATCTTCCATTGAACTGGTGATCCCTCACAATGCTGTTTATGATGTTTATATCAAGGTCCTCAGTGGAATAACAATAAATTTGCCATCAATGATGTTCCTGGATTGTTGCATCCTGGACTTTGAGTTTAGGTCAGGTTTCTAGTGTGTGTTAGCAAATTCTGTGTACCCCCATGTATCCCCCAGGTGTCCCCCCCGCGCAGTACCTGGTTCCTGAGTTGCCTTACCATGCAGCCGGCTCCCATCTTCCCTGTCTCTTCCTGTGGGTCCTTCCCGGCTGTTACCCCTCCCCCGTGGCTGGGGCCGCCCCAGACCCGCAGCGCCGCCCCAGACCCGCAGCGCCGCCCCAGACCCGCAGCACCGCCCCTGCCGCCTCCCCATTGGCTCCTGCCTTCTACACCACACCCCCGCAGCCCCGGGACTGCCCCGGGCCCCGGTGCCGCCCCTGCCGTGCTCCTATTGGTTCCCCCGGGCCACGCCACGCCCCGGGACCGCCCCGGGCCCCGGTGCCGTCCCTTACTGCGTCCCTATTGGTTTCCCCAGACCACGTGACACCCCCCACTCCACCCTCCATAAAACTCCCACGAGGCCGGGGCTGGGTGGCCATGTTTCTCAACGCAGGGATTGGGAGCACATCAATAAAATGCTCTCGGCTTCTGCCGCGGGGAATTTGGTCCTTCCTTCACCCCCTTTATCGAGGTCCCTTGCGCGCGGTGTAGAAGTGGCTGACCTACCTTCCCGGAGCGTGCAGCGCCCGGGAACAGCGGCGGGACCGGGTCTGGAGCAGCTGCGGTGCCCAGCGGGGCACGGCAGCTGCTCCAGACCCGGGAGAAACACCAGAACGCCGCACTGGATCTTAATACTTTTCCTTCTAACGTAAACTATTTTTTTCTAAATCATGAATCTGTTGTTTTGATTCACAGATGTATTTTCAGACAATGATCCAAATTGCAGAAGAGATTGTCTTGAGGAAAGAAACCTCTCCAGATGTGCAAACAGGTGGCAGCTCTGATACACCACTGCCTGGATGTCACTGAGACACCCTGTTTATTTAGTTGTACCTGGCACAAATTTAGCAGTTTATGAAGGGAAGAAAATATAACATTTTTTTAATTTCTTATTTTTAAATAAAAGTTACAAACCCAGTAGCAGCCCATGAAAATATTTGTAAATTTAATGACTTTGCAATAGATTGATGGAAGACTTAGGGATTAGAAGGTATGTCTATTTTAGGAAGCAGTATAGTGCAGTAGGGATCAATCTGTGGAGTGAAACCATTAATTCAATCAATCTGCAGTACAAACACTTCATATGGGGTACTTTAGAAAAGCTGCAGACTTTTCTTACTTGCACCCCCTGAAGTGCAGGGGTCTGCTACTATGGCACAATTCTTCACCTGTCTTCTGTGCACCCTATAAAGGGGATTAAAATGCATTCCTTATCCATCCCTTTAATAATTACAAAGATTGGCAGAAATACAGGGTGAAACATTTCCCTAGAGATAAAGTACTGACTTCGATATGTAATGAGATACATCAGAATAAATCTATGTCTAAGAACTCTTCATTTTTTACCAAAGATGTACCAGCAACACCCACAATTCTTACGACATCCTGTAAAAAGAATTGTCTTTGGATTTGTGTTACCTACTTATACAAGTTAGAAGCCCTAAAATATCTCACAGAGTTTTATATAAATTTGAATTTTGAATGTTTTTTATTTGACATCATATTATTAGTAACTTGTTTAAATATCACTGTGCTATTGCCTGAGGTAAATACAGTAGAAAATCAGTATGTTCAATGTTATTGTCTTACAGTTTCATCCCCTCTGTCAAACTGAGAACTTAATTCTGCAGGGGAATTTTTATTTCATTTTCTTGTTCATTCTAATGTGGATGAATAAATTGCTGGCTATCTACTTACAGATATAGAATACTTCCTGTGTCAGCCAAGCTTAAAATGGATCTGTGCACTTTTGTCACAGAAAGGTTTTTTTTCCTACTGCAAAATAATGAAATATAGAAAAAATACACATTAACTTTTTTCAAAAATTTATTTAAATGATTGATAGTCAAATCAGCTACTGTTCATTGTAAGGCAGGTTCTCAAACTTAATACAAACTAACTTTAGGAAAGGACCAAGACATACTTAAATCAGACTTTTTCTTCAGAAGAGCTTGGAGTGAATTCAAAAGATGGGTAACAAGCAAAAATTCTACACTTACATACAACAGCTGTGGAAGAATATAGCACAGTGCTTGAAGTACTCAGTAGCAGGGGGGACTGGGTGCTGACTTCCCTACCCAATTTACATTAAAGGGCCATTAGATTAAAAAAGTTATGGTGACAGCAAGACTGTGGACCAGAATGCAAATCTGACTCTTCTCTACTCAGTGCAATGCCTTACAGGATAAGAGAACTAGGTTTTATTGCAAATCTCCAGCTGTTGTGGCAATTGCTCTAAACATTGAGCTAGTCATATGAAAGGCAGACGTGAGGTCCAGCCTCCTGCAGGCAGCTAAGTGTGTCTCAGAGTTACCTTCTCAAACTGGAAGGGAAAGGGTGTTCAGACATCTATTTTTATAATTTCAAGTTGACTGATCTTAAAATCTCTTGTTTAATACTCCAGTATCTATATATTCTGTTCTTAGGTCTCTAATTCAGCAAAATTCAGTTCCTAGGGTACGGCAAATAACATATACTAGCACACAAGCTTTTCTTTGGAACTTATTCTTAGGCTACAACTACTGCTTTAGGTATCCATGTGGGAAGGTTTTGTGCCAGTGACATTTGCAAATCTCCAATATGATTTAGGAGGTGACTAACATTTCCACTGGTAATATCCCCCTTATAACTAAGCTCTTGCCAGAGGCCATGCATATTAAGACCAAACTTCTCACAGCATTAAACTGGTAGGTGTCTTGTTAATTAGATTAACATTTCATAAAACACAGACTACTCAGTGTGCTTCACAGCAAAGCCTGGAACACATTCTGAGTATTTCAGATATACTGGAATATCTACAAAAACTTCGGCAGGACCCCAGATCAGCAAAATCTTTGAAGAGGACAAGTCTAGATCTTTCTGCTAGAGTGACCTCTCTGAAAGAAACTGAAAATACAAGCTTCATCAGTTTTTTTCAACTAGGATAGCTAAATTTTTGGACAGAAAGACTTAAAATGACTAGGATGATTAAAACAATGTTCAATTAATAATTAACTTATAAACAAAACCATTTCCCCCCACTTTTGTTCCTCTGTGATCTTAAAGGTGGGTTCTTGCTTCTATATTTTATTTCAGTCATTATGGAAGCTTCCCAGCTGGAGCAAATGGCACAGTCCTCTGTAGTTAGTAGGGACACTGTTTCTGTCATCCCTGAAGCCTCTAACAATGCTTTCAGTATTCCTGACCTGCAGGATACCAATTCATTGCTGTAACTCTCACTGCCTCCTACTTCTCTCTCACCCTTGGCAAACCCCTGCCCTTCCTATCTCTGTGCTTACTCACAATGCTCTCCAGAAAAACATCTAAAATCCCCTACAGAGATCCACATGGCCCACTCATTTTGAAGGTACAGAAATGTAATTTTGAAAAGTGATTTAATAGAAAATAAGGAGAAAAAAATAAAGAAAAGTCTCTGAAGAATTTACAATTGTTAACTTTACAAAAATGATCTAAACAGAAGACAAGTAAATTTCTAGGTCATCCCATTTCTTCATGGCCCTCTTACACACCATCTCCTAGTTCAGTGTGCTGGCAGTTTTGCATCCCAGGCCTATCACTCAGTACACCCTTAGACTGCAGAGCAAGGATAGCAACTAATTCTGCAACACTGCAGCAGAAATCAAGAGCTGAAGTATTATTTTGTAAAACTACTGCTCTCTTAAAAAGGGTGCCTAGAGTCCTAAAGTGGCTAAAGAAAGATTAACTCCATGGCTACAGAAATTGTTTAAGACACAAATTAAACAAAGCTCAGTATTTGAACCTATATTCAAACCAGGGGCTTTTTGTTTCTTTGTTTGCTAGCTTGTTTGCTTTTTCAAGTTTAGTTCTGCCAACAGCAGTTACAGGATTGGTTTCATAAAGGGAGTGTGAAACCACTGATTTCATATGGGCATCATTTGATCCCATAGGAGCAATGAGGAAAAGGATTATATGCAGAAATGTTTGGTCATTGGTATTCATCTCTTAAAGCTTTCTGTACTCCGTGATAATATGGCCTTTGTATTTTCTATTGATCACCAGACTTGTATTCAATATAATGCTTTATTTAAATAATAATGTATTAAGGCATATAAGTATACTGTATCTTAACTTTTGTTTCATTTGTTTCTTAATTTATACTAAAGGATTTAGATTTGGGTAAAAAAAAAATGAAGTATGTCCTTGAAAACTTGTAACTAGATCTTTATAAATATTACAAAACCAATAATTTTGCATCAGTATGGTGAACAAGTAGCAAAGTGCCTGAAGAATATAAATTGAATGTTCTCTAGAAGAATTGGTAAAGGTTAAAATTCATCATTTTAACTGATAGGCTTTCTTTGGGAAATAACTGATGCAGTGAATACAAAATGCTATGATAATTTTGTGTTTCTCCTCAGTGGTTTTTTTTTCCTTTGAAAAATAATATATCTTCAATAATAAAGAAGATATATTCTTTATATATATATGATTTTTTTTTATTCATTCTATAGCTAAAGTTTCCTACAGTGCTTGTCTTCATACACAACTGATAGTTTTTTTCACTTTAAATGGAATCTTTTTATCTGAATGGAGTGAACTCTTCTGTCCAGGAAAGGAGAGGTTGCATTCCTATAGGAAATACACAGTGATTCAGATCATTTTAGGAAAAGATTTAACCTAGACATGGTATGAAGACTGGTTGCTAAATACCACATTTACTACCACAGTTTCCATAGTGATTTTCAGACTGTAGCAGGCTGGAGGCTAAACTAGAAAAATAGGCATAAATACAATTTATGGTAGAAATAACGACAGTATTTAGGAGCGTCTGTTCGTCCCAGGCACTGCACCAATGCCAGTAAGAGACAACTTTTTTTTCAGAGTCCTACCATCTACTAAGTGAAGCAAAAAGGTACCACCATCTTTCTATAGTTAGAAAATTGAGTTACAAAGAAATCGAAAGACATTTCTTTCACAGTCATATAGGAACACTGCCACAGAAATGAAATCTGATCTGTTGAGTTTCAGACCAGGTTATAAACTAGAATTCAATTTTCCATTGAGTAAATTTACCCCATTTAACTATTACTCAAACTGCAGATTAACGTCCTGTGCTGACAGCCAAAAGGAACAGACTTGCATGTAAATCCGGCATCAATTTGTGGAGATTAGCTAGTTCCAAGTAATAATATTTCTTTCTATCATGTCAATACTTCTGCCCAAAAAAGAGACTCAGTGCAGGGGGCTTTTTAAATTTGGGGTCCAAAACAGGCTTTTAATTGCTTTGCCAATTTAAAACTTGTGAGCATGATTAGACTGTGGCAAAACAGGGACACACAAGTCCAGATTTGTATTTGGCATTGCTGGCAATCAGACTATCACTGGTTCAAACATTTCCAAACTTTTCTCTGTGTGATATTAATCGCCCACTCTGAGTTTCAGGCAAGCTGTCATCTCCAGGAACAAGCTCTGTTAGATAGACCCTGTAGCTCGACACTGAGCATCATTTTGGTAGGCTAAGAAAAGAGCTACAGATACATGCACTCAAGCCCCATGTTCAGAAACTGCACTGTGCCACTACAGGTTAGAGCTTTCTTAATTCACCTTCAGACAGACAAATCTCTCTAAAAGTTCACCACGAAAGGCACAGTGACTCTGAGTTTGTAAGTGTTTAAGTGAAGTTCACCCCTAATCTTTACATGAGCTAAGAATTATTCCTACTCCTTTTATATCTTTCTCTCTTTTTTTTTTTCCTTCTCTTTCTGCAGGCTGTTCAGATAAGGATTTTCATTGTCATTGTTCCCACTCTACTCTGAATAAGTGGAGTGTATGAAAAAGCCAAAATCATGAAAGGACTCACAAATACTGATGCCACCATTGGACTTAAATTCAAAGTTATCTCACAAGGACACTGTTAACATTTATCCTCCTCTCTGTAGGCCAACAAATTAAAATATTACTTGAAGTCTCAGACCAGTTTCTGCAAGAGCGTTTCATTTTGACTGATGCCCTCTATCAGTACCAGTGATGCTAGTTAGCTTTAAGACACCCCAAAGGGTAGTCAGCTAGTTAAAACTCCACATGAACCTCATGCCAGCTGTTTAGCCCCTTGAAAGTTTTGTTGAGCATTGACAGAAGACCTTATCAATCATTACAATTAAGTGCCTTCAGACTGTCCCTTCTAAGGGAAGTCAGCTGAAGTACCATCTGCTATTTTGCTTTCAAAACTCATTGGTCTCCTCTAAGCCAGCCGCTTCACTTTTGAAATTACATTTCTTTTTCAGGAGAGTGATGGGCTGATAAGGAAAACTTTTTGGTTTAATAATCAGCAGTTTCTATGATGTGACATAATTTTTGCAGTGCTCAGGGCCTTTTACAAATCAAAAGGAATCCAACTAAAACAGTAATTAATGTCAAATGACTAGTCACATACAGTTGTATTTAATTAAAAAGTTCTAATCTTTGATTAAAACTCCTCACATGTTCTTTTGACTGCAAACTGTTGTCTAAAAAGAGAAGTAATTCGGTACATAATCTATTGTGTCTTCTAACTGATACCTGCTAAATGTCTCAGCAGCAAATGGCAACGATTTAATTTAGGAAGTGAAAAGGTTTATCTTACATGTCCAACAGATTTTTCTTCTGTATTATACTCCTTTACCACATTAGAAAGATCTCTTCCTTAGTGATCTTTATCCCCCTAAGAATTTTCTGCTCTCTAACAACATGATTTCCTATAGTAAATTCAAAAGAAACGAGATTAATAGCATTTAAAACATTATGTCTTTTTTTTTTTTTCTCTAAATATTGACTTATCTGAACAGTGCATACTGCAAACAGGTTTCTATACTCATAGCTTACAGGGACAAAACCAGGAGGAGTAAGCCACAGAAATTATCTCCACAGGAATTCTAGAACTCAGAATTTCAGTTGGTGAAAACCTGGCAGCTATAGCAACATTCAGCACTACAGTGAGGGACCTTGCCCCTTTTCCTCATCCTCTTGGGGTCTTAGCTTCAGTACTAGCAGTACAAAGAACACTGTTAGGGCAGAAGTGCCTCAAAGAATATTCTCTACCAGCTTCTACTCCTTTTTGCTTTTACTCATCAGTGAAGAGTCTAACTGTGATTTAGCAAAAATTATAGTCACTATTATGTCTGTGTTTACTGCTGAGGTGCTCTTTCTTTCTAGGCTTATGGTTAATCTGCTAACTATATTTTTTTCTTTCTGTCTTCTATGGCATGATCATTTGTTGTCTGCAGTTTGTCTGAACTAGAATTGTGACACTCCAAATATATTGGAGTGAAATTCCCAACAAGTATTTTGTCTGCTTTATGTCTTATTTTACCAATATATTAAAAAGCCCTTTGGCATGTTGAATGAAGCATTCTCATACCATCACTGTCTTTTGACAGCATATGTTTGAAAGACACATGTAATCCACAGAGCCAGCTGGTAGGTGAAGTGTGTCTGCAAATATATTTTGGTTTGGATGGCCTCAGACACCGGTGAGCTGTGACACCTCCAGTTAAAACTACCTACTTGGGCACAGTCGTTTTCAACTTTCTTACAACCCCAAACACATCTGGACCCACCCTAGTATCAGGCACTGGGATGCTGCCACTAAAAAATGACCATTGCTACCCAAGTGGTGGTTGTGAAGGTGTCCATGTGGAGTGGTCTGATGGCATCTTCTAACTGAGTTGAGTTCTACAGAGAATTCTAAGTTTTCTGAATAGTATCTATCCTTTCTCATCTATAAATTTACAAAGAAAGGAAATAACTGCTTTCACTGCTGTACAGACAGAGAAGCTGGAGCACAGCAAACAGAAAACACCTATCCAAGACCACAGGCCTAATCAGTAGTAGAGTCAGCAAAATAAACTCGCACCACCTGATTTCCCTATTCATTCTCCACAGTCAAAATATAAAAATAGCTGTCTATCAATACATGTGAATGTATAGAAACAGATAACAATACAGGTGATCTAGAAAGCTTTGCGATTTTTTGTACAGTAAGTTGGCTGCAGCATATCAATAGGATAGTAAATAAACACAGCAAGAGCCTTAACTACATTTTTTTTTTTACATAATCAACTTTCAAATATCTGAATTTGGGCTTCTTGGACAAATAATCTCTTCTGTCTTATCTACAGTATCTTCAGTTATTCATCTTCTGTTCCTGCCTGCTTCATGCCTTCATTACCTCTCACCTGCTGTGACCTCTTAACCACTGTAACCTTCTTCCCTCTAATCTCCCTCCTCCAGTCCACTCTAAACACTGTAGCCAAGGTTATCTTTCTTCTTCACGACTTTGATCATGTCAAGTCCTCTCTCAGTCCCTCGGGTGGTTTTCTGTCTCATTACTCTACAAGGTCAAATTTCTCCTCTTCAATTTCGAGGCTTTGCAAGAGTCTGCCTTACTCCACAAGTGGACTGAGTCCTTACTCCTTCCTGGGTCCAATACAGTCCTGCTTACTGTGTGTATCCATATCTCATGCATGACTTCCTTCTTCTATTCCCAAAACTGTTTACAGTGCCTAAAATATCCTCTCTGCTCTAACCTGCCAACCTACTTTACACTCCTCTTTCATGTTTATTTGCACATTCTGTGTAAATTTGTTTATGAGTGCTTTGGAGCTAGAGGTTTGTTTTTGAAAATACAAGGTATTTGTGAAGTTGCAGGTATAACAATGAAGACAAAATAATTATGAAATTTACTTTATCATCTTGCATCACACACTGTAAATAAATATACAAAGTAGCATTTAAATATATTTGTACTAAGTAAACAACAGAAATGTCTCCAATTCTCTTCTTCTCCAGATTTATAGTGCAGCAAAGGAAAGGAATAGTGGTTAGTGCGTGTGAATCAGATATAATTGACAAATTTGATTCCTTCATCAGATTGCCTTTCTTTTGAAGGCTGACCACAACCAGCTGGACTTTATGGTGGAGTAAACTTTTGATTCTTTAATGTGACCCCTGAAAAATTATATGAGTTCTGTGACTTTCTCACGAGAGTCTTGAGCCACCATTAATTTTGAAATAAATATGCTGCCTTTCAACAAAACAGGTCCTACTGAAAAAAAAGGTACATCTACATCTGTAAAGTACAAAAAAAAAAAAAATTGGATCATGGAAAGAAATCATAGGCGAGGCATATAACAATTAAAAATATTGGGCAGAAGTTTATAGCAGCAGTTTGATTATTCTCCTCCTTAAAAAAAAAAAAATAAGCCACAGACACAACAGAACCTTTTATTCCTAGGAGCTCCTCAGGCAAGGGGCATTTCAGCTTGTTTATCATACAAATCTTCCCCATAATTCAGCTATTAAGCAACAAGATTCTATAATCTATTGTCAGTTAAATTAATGTTTGTAAATTTTTATTGTTGATGGTATTATAATACCAGAAGCATCTAAGGGCAAATGCAATCAGTTTTATTGATAGAAGCAGTGGGAAATTGAAAGAAAAACTTGCAGCAGCAAATCAGTAACTCCTTCTGAAGCAAATGTAGTGTATGTGATAAATTTCTTTTAGTTTAGATATTAGATGAACTAACAAAAGAAATAACAAAAAAAACCCTGGCCACACAAGATTTGTATCTTGATATGTAATTAACTTGATTAATTAGAAGTATGCTTCTTAAACTGTAATATTCAGACAAATGAGAAAAAAAAAAAAATTTAAAAAATCTGTATCTGATACTACCACATGTGGGAAAACAATCCCCCTCTCCAATTTATCAAAGTAATTTGAACAGCAAAAGAGATAAAAATGTGTCATTATAAAGTGATATAGGAATTAATCTGATTGAGCGCTCAACATACAACACTGGTCACTAGCTGCTTAAACTCAGACATGCTTTCACATCTGTGACACATACTCCATGCATCTGGAGACACATGCCAACTTCATCTATCTGCTGTTGGTGGAAGGTTTTTTTTATTATTCTTTCTTTGAAATACACCAACAATGCTAGAAATATTGACACCTATAATGGAAACATTAAATTCATAAATTCAACCACACCTGATAATGTCAGGTGTAATTGCACTGGTCTTACTAAAAATGTACCAGTGACTCTACTCCCACTTTGTGGTGCTAGTGAGTTAGTGTTGATAATAGCCAAATCTAAATATTTTAAGTACCATATTTGAAAAAAGAAATAAAAAAAACAAATTTCACTGAAACAGACTATCTTTTCTTTTTCAGTATATCTGTGAACGAAATTGAAGCAGAATTTCAGTGTGGCAGCCAAGTATATTTACATACGTAATTTAAAATAATTTACATTACCTTTTAATAGGATAATTTTTTACTGGCTGGTATGGTAGAAATCTTACAAATTAGTAACCCCAAACTAAAATAATTGTCATGCTCACTTATACTAAGATTAAAAAAACCACCTCTATTTTGAGTACCACAGTGTGTACTTTTGCTGTTTCCATAGTGAATGGCAAAATTCTATAGGAAGGCAGGAAAGTAGGCAGGAAGTTCGGAAGGAAGTTCGGAAGGAAGTTCGGAAGGAAGGAAGTTCGGAAGGCAGGAAGGCAGGAAGGCAGGAAGGAAGGAAGGAAGGAAGGAAGGAAGGAAGGAAGGAAGGAAGGAAGGAAGGAAGGAAAGGAAGGAAGGAAGGAAGGAAGGAAGGAAGGAAGGAAGGAAGGAAGGAAGGAAGGAAGGAAGGAAGGAAGGAAGGAAGGAAGGAAGGAGTGAGTCTTGTTTAGGATATGAAAATAGTCAAGCACAAGGTCTCAGTTTCCTTGTTACTGTGGAACACAGCAGCTTTCCATTTAACATTCCAATTTTCTCTCTGTGTAATTTTCAGTGATGTGACATTTAGAAGGGATGACAAAATCTCAATACTTGTTTATTCCATAGGTCAATGTTCCAAATAGTTGTCTTGATGCATTATAAATGTTAGCTGCATTACTGTTAATATTGACACCTGATATTTTCTTCACAGAAGTAAAAAAGGTCATGTTTTTATAATTTCTTTCTTCCTAATTAATTGCATAAATATGTTTAATACTGGAAAAGACCTGTTAAACACAATGAGAATTTTTTCTGTTCAGAAGGGTAAGTGCTAGGCTTTGGTTATACTATAGCCAACTATGAAGAGATTTAATAATTTTAAATTCATGCCATTTATGCACAACAGTAAGTCCCCCAACATATTGGTATTTGCCTAACTCTGTGTATTAACCATCTTTGTTCCCTTTATGTGATAAGGTGTGAACGCTAATTATTGTATTTTTTTTTTTTTTTGGTCCACTGACTGGAACGACGACATGTATTAGAATCTACCAGCGAGCATCCACAGCTTCAACTCTAAATGAATATATTGAAAAAGAGTAACATCTTCAAACAGAATAAAGAGATTAATATTCAAATTTACTTTAGTTACTTAGTAGAGGCCCTACACTTAGAGTATGTGGGCATTTAGTGATGTTTAGACCTGCCATGTGTAATTTTGTATTGTATCTTATTTTAAACTCTTTGAGCTAGACAGTATAGACAATAATTTGATCTCTTTGAGGTTTTTCAAAATCCTCCTGTGAATTTTTAACATTTTTCTTTCATGCATTTACTCTATGATAAATGGCTTTTCAGAGGTGTGGGTCCAATTCCCACAGGAATGTAGCCAGTTGTTTGAGAAAGTTGCTGTTTACAACAGGACAATAAACAATGGCCCCTGTTTGTGAATTCTTTCTCATAGTCTGTAAACCAAAGAACTTGCTACATGAAATGGTTTAGAAAAGTCACAAGCAAAACTTTAGAATTCTTCTCACTCATTTGTTAAAAAAAAACACCCAACCAAAAACCCCTGAAAGAAGTTGTGATTAAAAGTTCATTAATTCATTGTTTTTCTTTAGAAATTCAATTGCATGGGGACTTCTGTGATTTTCACATCATATAAGCCAAATGATATCAGGATGATCACATAGGTGAAGGCTGAAATCTGGTTATGCTTTGATGAATTTTAGTAGGAAAATGCAATAAGCAGCTACTTGGTCTGCAAGAGCAGGATCAGGACTATAGTCATAATACCATAGAGATAACTTATGTCTGCTGAAGAAGTGAATGCTATACTAACATGGCTACAGCCTTTAAAAATCAGAGACAATGATCAGGAGCACCACATTAGAGAAGAAAACAGCAAAGCAATTGAAAATGCATTTCTTCAGCAGTTTCCTATATGATTATGCATTTCAATAAGAGTTCAATTATGTCTGAATTCAGACATTTTTGTGACCTAATACATTTCTCACACCTCATATTAGCAATTATTTTATCTTTCCTGTGGTTGTATGTGGTCTTCTCTAACGCACAGGCTTAGACATTCATCACTGTAGGATGAGAACATCCAATACTGGTGCACCAAGCACTACAAATTAATCTACTTTAATTTTGTTCTGAAATAGAAGTGCTTGAAAGAGAAGTGTGTGGCTTGCTTCATCTTTATAAATTAAAATTACCTACATACAAATTTTGCATGTATTTTCATTAAAGCAAGCTAAGTAAAGAGAAAAGACTTGCAACTGAAGCAGAAATTTGCTGAGGTGTAAAATGGTCATTGTTTCTTGTGGAATTTCATTCCACAAGAATGAAGTCTATCCACCAAAGATGTCAGTCCTTCTCCAGATAAACTGCATTTATGTCAGACTGTTCTAATGATACAAAACCCTAAAACTGTCAACCAATCATCACAAAGGACTCAATCTTTTTGATACCCTGAGACATTAGGCACCTTCAAATAAGGGTGAGATGTTGAACTTGACTGGTGCACTGTGAGACAGGCTTTGTGCCCTCACCTATCAGGTGGCAGTGAGCATTATGGAGGGGCTGCACTGCAGCACCCTGGCAGACAGTTTCTCAGGCAATGAGGGTGTGTTTACAGCATTACGCAAACAAGGATATAAGTGATCCTGAATCATCATTCACCATAACCAAATGGTGTGTTCTTGTGCCTTAGAGATGCTTACCTGCCCTTAGTTTGTCTTTTCAAATAAGTTTTTAATTAAAAAAGCAAATGTTACTTCTTTGGTAAAGCTTTGAAGAACAATCCTCCAAAAAGCATTTCATTTAGGTTTGATACGAGTTAACGCATGCTAAACAGGAACTAGCTATTATGAAATACAGAGTAAAACAAGAATAAAAAACCTAATTATATAGTCCCTACATCTAAATAAATGTATTTAAAATAACTATGCTATTTTAGTAACATAACTGACTCATTAGCTCTAAATTAAATACCTGTAGTGTAAAACAAATCTTACCTTAAAACATTACCCCTCCCAATACAGTAGATTTTCCTTTATACACCACAGTGGGTGCACTTAGTGAAATAGGCAAATGGCAGATGCTAGCCCTTTAAATATTTAATGCCTCTGCACATTAAATAAAACTGTCTTCAACATATATTTTGTAATGATTTATTTGCAATTCAGATGTTATCTCTAGATGTATGTAGAACTGTTAAGTCTGCTAACAATTTTAGAAATTATAATAAAACAGAAAATTGTAGCAATTCATTTATGTTAATTTACTGACACTAAATTCCTCAGGGCAGCAGCCATGAATACACTTTCTTATATAAAATTAAACCTGTTTTGGTACCTAACACATCAACATTAATGACAGAAATACTACCCAAGATTTATATTTGCATAGTTTTCTTTGTTTGTTTGTCTGACTTTAATTTTTGCATAGTTTATCCAACATATGTCATTTTTTAAAGAGTAAAAAATTGTTCTATGTACTCATCATTAAGATGCCTCAAAAGACCAAATTTCCAGGACATGGACATTAAACAATTTTTAAAAATCAAGCCTGTTTAATATGTCTTTAATAAAGACAGAAGAATTCACTAAGCGTTTTTAGTGGTCTCAAGGATACAGTATTTAATATTTTAATTTTAGGATCTGTTTTTGTTTTTGCAGCAGGTTTTAGGATTTTTTTAAATGTTAATTTTGCACCTTGGTTATTACATTCTGTTCTGGCTTTTTTATAGCACTGGCTTCTGACTAATCACTTATGACAAGACTGTAAGACAACAGTTTGCCTGCAGAAAGGTATAGCAGAACCATCCCAGGAGCAAACAGAGAAGGGAATTATGACTTTTAGAAACATTATTTCCTCTCTCGCTTACTCCTGGCTCTAAGGGGGGCACAAACCCCTACTGCTCTGTGCTAGCAGCCAACTGTCAATTCAGCTTATCTCAGATGGCCAGTGTGTTGAGGGGATGAAGCCAAAGTCCTGCATGGCCTTGAGCACTAGCTGCCAATGCCCCATCAGGACAGGGACCAGTGGCCCCTCACAGGCTGCTGTCATCACTCTCCAGCTTTTGCTGTGACCTGAAGTCATAATTGCCCATGCCAGGAAGCAAGCCCTCAAGTCTCCCTTACTTTGCTGCACCGTGGGGATAAGAGTGTTTGACAATCCTGTTTTGTGATTATGCCACTGAAACCAGTATAGAGATTGGTTTGGTAGTCAAACAAGGCAAAACAATCATCTCCTACCCCATTACCTGGTTGTAGATATACTGGACACATTGGGCAAGACTCTCATGTTGTAATTCCTGAGAGCAAATTCCTCATAGGTGGGCCCCTCCCTGGATTCTCTCTTACCATCAGGAGATGAAAGGGAGCTTCATACAAATAAATGGCTAGTGTTGCACTTACAGATGTGTCAAACTTTGAAAACCTCATGCTCTAGACAGCCTTGCCTTGCTGCTAATTGGTATGTTTTTCTTTAAAAAGTGAAGATTCTAACCTTTTACTTGACAGATATGTGGGCAAAATGCCACACAACATTTTGAAAGCTTATCTATAGCCTGCTGTTTACAAGTCTTGTTTATGTTGGAGCTCACACAGGAGTATACACATGAAAAGGGTTAGTAGGAACAAAACTGGATGGCTGGTTTCAATAGATGTGTAAGCTGGCAAAGAAACCTTTCTTTGCCAGCTTACACGTCTATTGAAACTAACCATCCAGTTTTGTTCCTATTACAAAAAGTCTAAAGATGTTGCTCCCTTTTAAAAAGCATACAAATGTAACACTTGACTCAACAGATTTTGTTATTATCATAATTTATTTCTAGTTGTGTCCCTGAACTTTTGGCATGGGGTGCAAAGACAGTTTCATTATCTGTTTTGGGTTCTTTGTTTTTACTTTAGGTTTTGGTTTTTTCCTTCTAATCTTCTGAAATTGCAGCTAAGAGAGAGTAAATGGGATTCCATCTCTCTGAAAGATTTAGCAACAGAATTGTTTACAGAGTTGCAATCAGTCATGTTTAAAGTAAAGCTACTAACTGCATAACTAAATAAGGAAATACTTTGGAAACAAAAGGGTTGCATAACAGGTAAAATTATCTCGTAGAATCTTTATTGTCCAATGTATAAGAAATTTCATACACCCTTAGGAGAGCTTGAAATTTTGTCAGGGGGTGCAAAATGCTAGCTTAGAAAACCTAAAATTAATTTTAAAAAATGGAAATAACTAATTACCAGAAATCTGGCTTAATTCCTTTGTTGTTGTTGTTGTTACTGGTTTTGCTTCCAGTATGAACTTTATCTCTTGCAAATTAATACACACAGATTACTTGGCACTTACAGTTCAGGCTTACTCTCTTCAGGGAACTGGAACTTGATTTCCAGCTGCACTTGGAATTCAAAAGTTTTAAAGTTTTATTTTCATCCCACCTGGGGAATAATTGTTAGAATTTTGGCAGAGGTGAATTTCTGTGGATCAGGATTATCTAGTACTTTACATGTGAATTATTCTGGAGTCTTCCTCAGTCTTCTGCTTTCTACCAATACTGGAAGGTGGCAGCATCAGCTCTGAAGACACTGGTCTTCCTTCACATGAAAATTGTTGATGCTCACATGTCTGACTGATATTACAGTTTTCAATCTCTAAGTGCTTTGTGAGGAGAAAGTGATGCATTGAACTTTAGCACACTTCCTTGGCTATAGACAGTAAACATTAGCTCCTAAGAAATTGTAATACTGAAATACTAGAAGAGAGAAGAGATTCAGTGACACGCTGTATTTCAGTGAATTCCAATGTATTAATTACAGTCAATAATATTAATATAATACAATGATATTCTTAGGGACCTTCCTACATAAGAAGCATGAGAAATATCCAGTAGCTTTCTTAGATGCTGTTGGGTCAGTAATTTTGTCTGATATATTGTTCTTTTTAATGAAGAGAAGGAAAATATTTGTTCCATACCAAATCTGACTGAGAATAACCTTAAAGGCAGGATATTTTTCTTAGAGTTCCAGCACATGATTTTGCCTTTAAACAGCTCTCATGAAATATATTTATCAATGATTTTGTTAGGGTCTCCATTTTCTTTGATTTCCCTCATCTTTCATATAATCAGATATGTCTAGAAGCATTACTTTGACTACAAAGGCCTACAGTGATAGAACAAGGGGGAATGGCGTTAAAACAAAAGAGGGTAGGTTCAGATTAGGTATTAGGAAAAAAACCTTTACTGTGAGAGTTATGGGTATCTTTGGAAAGACAGGTGTCTTCGAAAGAAGGCAGGAGCCTCCCCTGAAATGGAAAAATGTAAAACCCCTCCTTCTGAATTGTTATACATTTGAAATTAAGGGGGGCTCTCAGGAAAACATATAGGAGCAGGAATAACAGTTCTTTATCAGGGAAGAAAATAAAAATATAAAATAAACAATGCAGTAAACCAAAACAACACTGACAAAGTCAGAATACAACCTGACACCCTGTTGGTCAGGGTGTTGGTAGCAGTCCAATTGGAATTGTGGCTGCAGTCCTCATGGAGTGTCAGGTGTGGTTCTGTTGGAGCAGTGATCCTGTAGAAGGGTATAGTCTTCCTTTAAAGATCCAGTGGAAGAGGCAGCTGTTCCTCTGGGAAATCCAGTGGAGAAGACATACTGGTGTTCCAGAAACTCAATATTATATCTAGGTAGGAATGCTTGGCTCCTCCCTCTGCATGGAGCATCTCACAATGGGATGCTATAGTTCTTATCAGTCATGCAGTAACATTCAATAGCCCATTATCAGCAGATGTCTCCCCGGAGGGAGGATTGGTTGTGGAAGAGATAACGAAAACTGCCCACTTAACACAAGACAATTGCCACAAAGAGGGCAAATAGAATACATATTGCCTTGCAAGCTGGGACAATGGGGCACTGGTACAGGTGGCCCAGAGAACTTGCTGATTTCCATTCATGGAAGCAGTCAAGGCCTGGCTAAATGGGATTTTGAACAACCTGATCTAGTGAAAGGTGTCATGGCTTGGGTGTTGGAACTAGATAATTTTAAGGTCCCTTCCAGCCCAAATCACTCTGTGATTCTATGATTTTGACTTCTCCAACTTTATCAGTACTTCTGTCTGTAAAATATAAATATTTTAGCCAGATCTTTGAGTTTGATCTGCTTCTACCTTTTCCTTAAAGCTTGCACTATCAGCACTCCCAAGAAAGTTTTAAATCTCAAAGATAAGATTCGACCCAAAGCAAAGCTTGATAAAACATCCAAAGTTAGATAGAATAGGAAAGGTGCAGATGAATATCCACTGCCTCATGCTGATGTAAGATGCCAGGTCTTCTTGTCCATGCATGGTCCCAGTCTGGCAGCTCTGCAGGTCTGCAGATTATGCACAGTCCATTCCTCAAGCCCAAGAGAATATTTTCTTTCCTTCCCCTACTTATATAGGAGTCCTGTTCTCAGCATTTATTTGAGTTTTGAGTTTCTGCTCACTCTTGATTTTGTTTTCTTTCCCCCTTCCTCCTTCTCCTTTTTTATCCTGCATTACCATAAATTTCTTTACTTGACCATTCCCAAGAAGGCACAATATTTCCAGAGTGCAGTCTAAGCCAAAGGGGAACAAGACAACAAAAACTTGTCCTGTCCTGCCACATAATCTTTAAAAGACATAGGAGACATTAGCCATTAGCAATAACTGCAATCAAATTAATTCCACCTACTAAACCAAGTATTTAATAAAATTTAATTATGTTTATAAATTTCTAAAAAAAATTAAATAATTATATTAATGACAGGTCTATGCATTCTAATCTCTAATAAACATGTTACAAAGAATTCACAAAACAGATTTTCATCAGTGAAGTACTTCATTATTCAGTGAAGCAAAGTGTATTGTTCATCTCTATATGGTTTGATGTAATTTACTGTGCAAACAAAAATTGTCAGGTTTGAGAAAAATCCATACAATATTTGCTTCAGAAAAGTTTTAAAATGTTTTGGAGAATATCCTTTATTTGAAAATGCAGATATTTCCTTTTTTTTTTCCACAAGATCTAGTGTCTATATTTACAGTATATTCCTATCTCACTGGTACTGGCAGTGTGTGCTTTATGTTAACATGCCAAGTCATACAATCATATTACTATGCCATACCCTAACTCCAGCATTTGCATCATGTTATAATCAATGGCTAAAGTGTTTTATTTTAAAATGTTCTTGGTTTTTTTTAAAGGAGGCTATGCAAGTAAAAACACCAGCCCCCTTGACCATTATCTGAGTGTCTCTGTCTCTTCATCATTCTGCCCAGCAACTCTGTGAGCTACTGGACAATTTCAATCAAATTTTCAAATGGTTTAAAGGTGGTTTTAGTTTAAATTTAATTTCAGTGAGTGGGTATGTATGCAATATAAATTGATACCTGAGAGAAGTAAACGTAGCTGTTGTACCTTTCCAGGCAGCTGCTGCCTCGCCCAGCAGCATGTCCCTCTCAGCCAGCCACTCAGAGCTGCAGGACAACCATCAGACACAGGAGGAATCTGGTAGTAGTGGCAGAGAGAAAATTAAAAGACACACCTGTAGGAAACCAGTTTTTAGTACTTCAGTTGCTCTTAAAGAAATTGCTTTTAAAAAACTCATTAAAAAAACTTCTTAGTCTGTTTGAAACACACTGGGTTTTATCTCAGTGTGTCCTGTTTTCACTGTAATAAAAAAGCAAAAAATTTTTCTGTATATTGTACTAAATAATCATTAAATAATGTGGCTGAAAAGAGGCATGAGAATACAGATCCTAAGACCTCATGTCTGGCCTAAAACTCACCCTTTCTGTAAGCCCAATGAACGTTTGTGGTTGTATGTTTGTTTGTGTTTCCAAAATGACACAGGGACAACAGTAACCGTAATATTCCTGGCTACATAGAAGCCATAGGTATCAACTCTTTCTGTGAGAACTTCACACTCAGTTCCTACTCACTAATTCAGTTTGCCTGAAGCCTTTTAAATAGTCCTGTGCCCTGCTTCTGCAGCCTTTTCCTGCTCCTCTTTCTTCTTGGGTCCTATCCTCCCATTAGCCCACTAACATCATTTGCAGACACTTACCCTCTCTTGCCTTTACCTAATGCCCTGTTATTTTGTATTCCCTTTCTCAGCAATTTTCTCTTCAACATGTCTTGCTGGTGTGACCTCACAATTAAATTGACATAAAACTGCTTACATACAGAGCAACAAAAGGGGTTCCACCTGTTGTTCTGTTACAACTTTGAAACAATACTAACAAAGAGAAAGAATGTCCTTTTAGTCGATGCAAGTTGTACTACTTCGCTACTATGGGATGGATCAAATCAAAGCTTCTATTGATTTCATTGAGTTTCTAAAAGTACTTCTCTTACTTTTCTCTAGATGCCATATAATTTCTATTTTTAATTGTTATTTTAACCCATTTTATATTACTGCTACAAAAAATAAATCTTGCCACACCATAATTTGTTGATCACCCTTTTAATTTTTTAAAAGAGAAACATATTTTGTACCTTTTAATCCTCAGACATAGTAACTGATCTTAATGACTGCATATTTTTAACAGTTAATTTACCTCATTTTCAGATTCTGTAAGAACGCTTGACACTGCAATTTATTTAGATGCTTCCTGCTCTTTAAGAATATCACCACTGACACCTTATACACACCCACATCTCATCTTTGTTACTAAAAAAAAGTTGACCTGAGGAAATGTCTTCATTTTCTATGAGTATTAGAGTACAGAAATATTTCTCTGCAGTACTTTTTGGTTTATAGCTATGGCAAAATAATAGGCTGCACAGTTTTGTCATGGCTTCCTCACACAGGTAAAGCACAGGTTTTTTTATTAGCAGGTAATTAATTGTCTTATATATGGATTCTTAGTTCCTCAAATTTGCTCCTTGGCCTTTCTAATTTTACTTCTTTCTATTGTTCTCAAGCTGATTGGATTTGGGCTTTCCAAATGATATATTTTAGGCTCAAATAACTTAAATACTGGACCTTGACATTTAACTATATTGATCTGTTCCTTGCCTTTCTATTTTCTTTTAGTTGTTTAGGGATTATTTGTTCTGAGACTTCTGTGGTATGTTTAAGCACCCTTCACACCAAGACAATAGATTTTCATTCCAACACTTCTGACTGAGGGTATTTCTTATTTATTTTCTTTTTTTATTTTTTGAAAGAAGAAAGGTTTAACTGTCTTTCTAAAGATAGAATAATAAAATACTGGATTTCATCATGAACACTTCACAAAAAAAGACTGAATACTTGCAGCAGCGCATTATTTTTCCTGGTCCCAGGCAGCTCTGTAGCGCCCGGAATGGGCGCTGCTTCTCGGCAGGGACCGGGGCTGCTGTGAGAGTCCCGGGTGTTTCTGCCTTCCACGCTGCGGAGCGGGGGCTGGCCGCGCTCTGTCGCCGGTGCGGGGGATGAGGCAAAGAGTTGTCCATTTCATCTGCGTGGATGGCTGGAAAGCTTTAATGGCCGCAGGAGCTGCGGTGGAGAAGCTGTGAACCGCTCCCAACGCCGTGTGGATGAAAATGGCCATGAACAAAGGAAGGCATAGGGTGTTATAGGGGGCGAGCTGAGGGAGGCGGAAGCCCCCCTCGCCCAATGGGGGCAGGCTACGGGGGAGTGAGTGGATCGGGGTAACCAACGGGGACGCAGCAGGGGCAGACTGGGCTCCGGGGCAAATGGGGTTGTGGGTGTGGGGTGACAGACACAGAACTCTCCGGAGTGGACAGGGGGGTGGTTACAGGACTGGCATGGTGAGCTCCAATGGTAAGTAACCTGGAGCCAACTACCGCGGGGGAGGGAAACACGGAGGGTGCACAGGGTACATAGAACCGGCTAAGTGACACATATCAGAACTCCTAATCTGAACCCAAACCCAGGATGCAACATCTACTGTTTTTATGTTTTCAATAAATTTAAAAAATGTTTGGAGATGTGTTCTGTTGCTACTTGTTATTTAGTTTAATATCAAACTATAGCTTCCAATAAACAAAGTATTGAAAAGTAGCATTCTAAAGCATAATTTAACTCCATACATAGTTAATTGTTAGGGCTGTTATATTGGACTTTGCTCCTCTGTTGAGCTTCTCCTACACAGAGTATTTGATGTGCTTTTGTTGATTTGGCAGGCAGTACAAGTCTTTTATATGCGTATTTCTATTATTAAGGATTTGTGATTTTTTTATATATTAGCCTCTCTACAGACCAGCTTTCTGTCCAAGCTGTTAATAAGCACTTTTTTCTTTTGTTTTCTTTTTTCTTTTTTGTTTTCTTTTTTGTTTGTTTTTTCAGCAACAAATACGAACTATATATTCCACATATAGTGACATGGCACAACATATAGGTATTATTTGCATTCATTTGCATTACCATCATACATTTCATTTCCAACTCTTCTTTGTGAAAAATACAACTGATGAATGATGAATATGAAATTATGATGCCAGTCAAAGCTATCAAATATGTAATGTGTGCTAAAAATTTGACAAAAAAGTATTATAGATATACTGTAAAATCATTGAACTAATAAAATATTCATTAGTTGCACAGGTGGATTAAAATCAATAAATGCCATTTTGTTGTTACAAACTGTCTGATGCAACAAACATCAGCCTGACAGAGGCATATATTCATATGCAAGTATGTTTTTTAATGTGTATTTTTCCAGTTAAGCATCTAAGTTTCGATTGGGTTTAAGAGCCACAACTTGTAAAGATGCGAAGATGGCATGATTTCCAAGAAATCATTAGAAATAATTAATAATCAGCCATACCTGAGAATGAGTATGCAGCTCTGCTGAACTTAGCACCAGAAAACCAAAGTGACTTGTAGAGCAAGGAGTTTAATTTATCATTATCACGTGGCACTCAGTTTGAAGATCCAGTGCTAGTATTTCAGATTTTATTTTTCCTCTAAGTATTCCATGCATGTCGTTGGTATCAATGGGTTGTTGTAAGCTGCAAGATGTTTGATGAAACAAACAGATTTTACAAGCAAAGACTCCAGTTACTTGTATAAAGGGCTATATAGTTTTTCCCTTAATTCAGAGTCCCAAGTACTTGTTTTACAAACTGCAGAGTGCCCTCAAATGTATTGAATTCATTGTGGAGTCAGAGTATTTATTGTGTAATGCTGAGTCATATAAAAAAAAAGAGTACTCACTAGACTGGAAAAAAAAAAAAAAGTGATGAAGACACTAAACTCATCCAAAAAAAAAAAATCATCCTGGGTTTCGAGGCTGTTTTTTAAATTAAACATGAGAAACATTGTCAGAAATGTATTATATATTATATGCCACTATAATACAAACCTTTTTTTTTTTCTTTGCTTTACTCCTGCTGGTGTTCTCATGCTCTGAAAGGAAACTAATGTTACCACGTGTGTACACACTTAGGCACAGTGTACAACCCCCAGTATGTATGTATACAGATACATACACACACACCCCACAGGACGCATGCACAAGGGAAAACGGGATATACCCCAAATGCAGCAGTACCTCTGGCACGCTAGAGGGAGCCATTACATAATTGCAATGACCCTTTTTTCCCCCCCTCAATTAGCAGAACTGGCGTGGAAAAATCACTGGACATCCTGAGACATCCTAAAGGTTTGGCATAAGCTGCAGAATAAGGAGAGGAAAGGAGAGAACTCAAGTTGCAGTCAGCCGGGGTCTCCTGATAGCTCAGGGACTTACGCTGGTGTTTGTTCCACTTTTAATACTGTGCTGCTTTTATAGGGAACATCTCCAAAAACGTGATTTAGCCAAACACGCCAAATTCCCTCAGCCAATCTGAAGCCCTCATGCAGAAAGCAAAGCCCATTCTGTAAACATATATCCTTTATTTCATCTGTCCATTGCTCTCACACAAAAAGTTGGCTCAGCTGAGAGTAGTGGTTTTCTGTTGCCACTAATGTATGTATAGTTTATTTATACACTGCATTTTAACACGGCATTAGTTCTATAACGTTTACTAGCAGACTCGCTCTGGATGGCAAACTATCTGTTTCACAGCTACAAAGAGGTCCTCAGGATGAGAAGATGGGTCTGGAAAGAACACTCATTTGAATTTATAAATCTGCAAGACTTTTTCCAAGTCATATTATATTTATGGACATAATAACTCAGGGCTGAAGGTTATTCTATTGAGCAAGGCAAACGAGCAGCTGCCTTAACTGACTCTTTTAAGAGACGCTCCTAAAATAATTCAAGAGCGTCTTATAACTGCTCCGCAGTTTATTTTCTTCCCTTTTTAAAATATTTTTTTTCTCCTTTCCCTTAAATGATTCTTGCTACTTACACGCTCGTCACAAATGGCAGCTTCATTTCCGTACGCACGGGTCGAGATCGGCCCTCCGGCAATCCGAGCACGCACCTTTCCAGCCTCAGTCCTCCCCCCGCCACCGCCGCCCCGGCCGGAAGCCTCCCTTGCGCGCCGGGGGCGGGGGCGGGCGCTGCTGCGGCCCCCGGCCCCTCACGGCGTGGCTGCCAGCGCCCCGCTCCCCGCCGACAGGGGATGCGCTCCCGCCCTCGGGAACTGCCCCTCGGGGAGGGCGAGACCCGCTCGGGCGGCTCCCACAGGGCCGGGGCGGAGGTGGCGGGGGGTGTCCCCCCACTTACACCCCCCTTCTCTCGCCGCGCATCCCGGGCCGGCGGTCACCCGGGGACCGTGCAGTGGAGTCAAGTCCTCGCCCTCGCAGTGCTTTGGGCTAGTTCGGGGGCGTCGCGTCCCCCCTGCTTCCCCACCCGTCAACGCGGAGGACTTTTTAACACGTCTTACAAATAAATAAATATGGGGGGCGGGGAGGCAGGGGTGAGGAAGAGGCCGGGTGAGGAAGCGGCGGGGGCCGGCGGGGGCTGGCAGGGGCCGGGGTCGCGGCGCTGCGGTGCACGAGCGGCCAGACACCGCAACCCGCGCCAACCGCTCGCGCGCCCCGCGTCCCCCTCGGAGCCGATCTAATCAATGACACCCAGCGCCCGCCGCGGCCCCACCCCGCGCCTCCTCCCATTGGCCGGGCCGCGCCGGGGCCGGCCGGCGCCGCCGCCGCCCATTGGCTGGCGGGGAATCCGTATCAATGTTTAAGCCGCGGCGTGAGGTGAATAGAGGCAGTCGGAGAGCGGAGCTGGGCGAGCGCGGCGCGGCGGCCCCGCGAGTGCTGCAGTGAGGGAGGCGAGGAGGGGGGAGTGAGAGAGCGCGGCTCCAACTGTTGAATTTTCACTGAATTCTCCACTTACCTGCGGGCGGCTGGTGAAATGGATCTGGTTTGTCGGGGATCGGCGTTCACTCCGCGTGCTGCCTGGCTAAGACTGGCGACTGTCTGTTTGCAAGGGGCCACCCATCAATGAGGCAGAGAAGAATAATTGTTTTTTCTTCTTTTGCGTTTGAAAGCCTCCCTGCCACACGTTGCAGAATTAACTCTGTACTTTGGGTCCGGACTCAAATAAAGGAGAAAAAAACAGTGCAGAACTAAGACTCGGAACTAGATCTGTGAGCTATGTATTGGAAACCTATGTTTTTATTGTTTTGTTTTTTTTTTTCTTTTAATGTGAAAGATCTCTGATTTATTTCACACATAATACTGAGGAAAGGTGGTTAAAAACACTCAGCAAAGCAGGAGACAGACGCGCCTCTGTGCCAGTGAGTGGATAACAGCCTTGTTTTCCTGATCCTCAGTCTCCCGGAGAAAGAGGTATAGTAAAAGTGTAGCTGGATCTGACACCCCCACCTTCTCCTTTTTTTTTTTTTTTTTTTTTTTTTTTCCTTTTTTTCTTCCCTCCTCCCTCTCCAAAATATAAATCTGTTTGTTTTTTGTTTTTTGTTTTTTTTTTTTTTTCCTGTCTATAGAGTGAGTCAGTGAAGCGTTAGGAAGAAGCTGTAACTAATGTCTGTGAAGGGAGGAACATGAGGAGATAGTGAATATGATTTGTTCCGCTGGATCTGACTCATCCAAGCAGATTGAAACATCTGCATTTCTGAATTTGCCATTCGTTTATTTCAGGTTGTTAAAAGAACCTGAACTAATATTTTGCTACCCTTCCCCAGTATTTACCTGTACATCGTATCACTAGGAAAGGTGTGTATCAGAGAGGGGGAACGCATCTGGCGTTGCTGCCGCTCTTCTCCTCTGTACCAAGATGCTCAGAGAGACTGTTAAAGCTTTAAAAGGACTGCAAAAAATGCATCATACTGATCGCGGAACTGCATAGGTTTTAATATAAGCGAATTAATCGATTAAAAGATCTCCCACTTCCTTCATTGCCAAGATTGTTTTTCCTCCTCTTCTCACCTCCCCCAAATGAAGAGGGCTAGGCGGCGGTGTCATTGGAAGGAGACGCTGAATAGAAAGAAAAGAGAGGCACTTGATAGCGCAGCCCTGTGAATATAGAGACTGTTTCCCTTTTAGCGAGAGACTAAGAAAGAGAGAGAGTGTGTGTGGCGGCTTTTCTTTCTCTTCCTCCGCCCTCCCACCCCCTCCCTTGCTTTTTTTTTTTTTTTTTTTTTTTTTTTATATCTATGCGTCTAGCCATGGGTTGCCTGTTGCTTTCCTCTCGACTGGAGAGAAAAGCAAACTGGAATTAAACTGCATCGAGAAAAGTGCAGCTCCTCAGACACGCATACGCACACACGCATAGATACACGGAGAGAAAGGATGTGGTGGTGGCGGCGGCTACTGGCCTGTCTTAAAGAAACCCAAGTGTGCTGCTGATTGAGCACGGTCTGAGCTTTCTCTCAAAATATATATTTACTGCTAGTGATGAAGGTCAGCTGGTGGGTTTCTTAATTTTTTCACTCCAAAAGGACGGGTGGGAGGCTGGTAGTAGAGGGGGAGAAAGGAACCTATAAATCCGGACACTAGTTTTTGCGGGCGGGGGCGGAGTGGTTTGGGTTTTGGGCTTTTTTTTTTTTTAATGTGTTTTGTTTTCCCCTCTTGCCCTGCAATCCTCATTCCCTCTCCCTCTGATTCGGGAAGGAAACAGTGACCCAGGGTGTACGAGACAGAGAGGGGGGAAATACCGACGGCAGCGAGATGCAGCTCTCCGCCGCAAGCAATGCAAGATTAGATCTCTAAATGCAGCAAAACACTCCCTGAAAACCAACAACCCCGCGGTGCAATCAGACATTTCACTGCCGCTCACTGCACACGAAGAGGGCTTCAACAACAAGCTGAGACTTTTTTACCCCTTCAGTCTCTCTCCTACCCCTCCACTCCATCAATCGCATTTCAAGCTATGAGTAGCAAATAAGCTTTTTTACCTCTGCTACAGGTCTGCTACAGACCTGTGACCATCCCCTTCTGTTATGTATATACAAATGCACATATTTAAAAAATATTTCTGATCTTTTTTTAGAACAACAACCATTGCCGCCGTTTTTTTATTATTGTTATTATTTTTATTATTCTTTGTACATCTACGGGGATTCAAGGATCGGGAACACATCGCCTGCCCGGAGGAGAAGATCTTTTGCAAATTTTCTGATTTTTGAAACCCTCTCACTGCCGAAGTTGGACAGACGAAGTAACTGCGAGGAGACTGCAAGCACGGCAAGGTCTTGCTGAAACGCTGCCGAAGCTGCTCCCTCCCCTCCCCCCGACCCCCCCGATTGCTCCCTCCCTCTGAGCTACATGGTCTATTTGCTGCCTCTCATCCTGTGTCTCTGCAGATGTTTTAGAGCAACAGGTTCAGGAACTTGAAATATAGGAGTGGGGAACGAGAAGAAAAAAAAGTCAAAAACAAAAAGGAAGGAAAGGAAGAGCCGTCAGAGGAGGAAGAGCAACCCCAGCGCAGGAGGCAAAGAAGACGGGGACAACCCTGGTCGTCGCTGCTGCTCCTGCCTCCCCCACCCCTGCTCGGGGATGTACCTTTCCATTTGTTGCTTTTTCTTCTGCTGGGCTCCCGCCCTGTCACTGAAGAACCTGAATTACTCGGTGCCCGAGGAGCAGGGAGCGGGCACGGTCATTGGGAACATCGGGCGCGATGCGCGGCTGGCGGCAGGCGCGGCGGGAGGCGGGATGCTGCCCGCGGAGCGTGGCGTTCCCGGTGGCGGCCCCGGGGGTGGCCGCGGTACCAAGTCCACCTTCCGAGTGCTGGAGAATTCAGCCCCGCACCTCCTGGACGTGGACGGGGAGAGCGGGCTGCTCTACACCAAGCAGCGCATTGACCGTGAGGCGCTGTGCCGGCGCAGCACCAAGTGCCAGCTGTCCCTCGAGGTGTTCGCCAATGACCAGGAGATCTGCATGATCAAAGTGGAGATTCAGGACCTGAACGACAACGCACCATCATTCCCTTCTGACCAAGTGGACATGGACATCTCCGAAAATGCTGCACCAGGCACCCGCTTCCCCCTCACCAGCGCCCATGACCCAGATGCTGGGGACAATGGTCTGCGCACCTACCTGCTCACTCGTGATGACTACGGCCTCTTCTCCCTCGATGTGAAGTCCCGTGGTGATGGCACAAAGTTTCCGGAGCTGGTCATCCAGAAGCCATTAGACCGTGAGGAGCAGAGTCACCACACCCTGGTGCTGACAGCATTGGATGGTGGTGACCCACCGCGCTCAGGCACGGTGCAGATCAATGTGCGCCTCATTGACTCCAATGACAACAGCCCCATCTTTGAGGCAGCCTCCTACGTGGTAGAGCTGCCAGAGAATGCACCACTAGGCACGGCAGTCATCGATCTCAATGCCACTGATGCTGATGAGGGTACCAATGGAGAGGTGCTCTACTCGTTCAGTGGCTACACACCTGAGCGTGTCCGTGACCTGTTCAGCATTGACCCACAGAGTGGCCTCATCCGTGTTAAGGGCAACCTGGACTATGAGGAGAGTGGCCTCATTGAGATTGATGTCCAAGCTCGGGACCTGGGGCCAAATCCCATCCCTGCTCACTGCAAGGTCACTGTCCGCCTCATTGACCGCAATGACAATGCTCCCACCATAGGTTTTGTCTCCGTTCGCCAGGGAGCTCTGAGTGAGGCTGCCCCACCAGGCACTGTCATTGCCCTGGTGCGGGTCACCGACCGTGACTCAGGCAAGAATGGGCAGCTCCAGTGTCGGGTGCTGGGCGGTGGCGGTGGGCCTGGTGCCGTTCCTTTCACCCTGGAGGAGAACTATGACAACTTCTACACTGTGGTCACCGACCGACCCCTGGACCGTGAGGCACAGGATGAGTACAATGTGACCATTGTGGCACGTGATGGGGGCAATCCCCCACTTAACTCCACCAAGTCATTTTCTGTCCGGATCCTTGATGAGAATGACAACCCACCCCGCTTCAGCAAGAATCTTTATGTGTTGCAGGTGCCTGAGAACAACATCCCTGGAGAGTATCTGGGCTCAGTCTTGGCCCAGGATCCTGACTTGGGCCAAAATGGGACAGTGTCTTACTCCATTCTGCCTGGGCATGTGGGAGATGTCTCCATCTACACCTATGTCTCTGTCAACCCCACAAATGGTGCTATTTATGCTCTGAGGAGCTTCAATTATGAGCAGACAAAGCACTTTGAGTTCCGCGTGCTGGCCAAAGACTCGGGTTCACCTCACCGTGAAAGCAATGCCACGGTGCGCGTCACCGTGCTCGATGTCAACGATAACGCGCCTCTCATCGTCCTGCCTGCCCTCATCAATGACACTGCTGAGCTGCAGGTGCCACGCAATGCTGGGGTGGGCTACCCCGTGGGCACCGTCCGCGCCCTGGACAGTGACTTTGGGGAGAGTGGGCGCCTCACGTATGAGATTGTGGAAGGCAATGAGGAGCACCTCTTCGAGATGGACCCCACCAGTGGTGAGATACGCACCTTGCACCCCTACTGGGAGGAGCTCAGCCCTGTGGCTGAACTGGTGGTAAAAGTCAGTGACCATGGCAAGCCCAGCCTCTCTGCTGTGGCCAAGCTCATAGTCAGGGCCTTGGCGGGGCCCCTGCCCGAGGCTGGCGAGCCGCAGGTGAATGGTGAGCAGCATCGGCGGCCACACTGGGACTTGTCGCTGCCGCTGATTGTGACACTGAGCACTGTCTCCATCATCTTGCTGGCTGCCATGATCACTATTGCTGTGAAGTGCAAGCGAGAGAACAAGGAGATCCGCACCTATAATTGTCGCATTGCCGAGTATAGCCACCCTCAGCTGGGAGGAGGGGGAGGCAGTGGTGGGGGAGGAGGAGGCAGTGGCAGTGGAGGGGGCAAGGGCAAGAAGAAGAAGATCAGCAAGAATGACATTATGCTGGTGCCCAGTGAGGGCGAGGACAGCCGGGGTCCCCTCAATGTCATGAACGTGGTGAGCAGCCCATCCCTGGCCACCTCACCCATGTACTTTGACTACCAGACCCGCCTGCCCCTCAGCTCTCCCAGGTCTGAGGTGATGTACCTGAAGCCCGCCTCCAACAACCTGACTGTACCCCAGGGACATGTGGGCTGCCACACCAGCTTCACAGGGCAAGGGACTAACGCCAGCGAGGCTCCCCCGAGCCGGATGTCCATAATTCAGGTAGGAGACTTTTAGAATACCCTGGACCTCACTTTAGACACTGGTTTAACTTTCCCTTTTGTCTGCAGTGCAGTCTGCTGTAAGGCACCACTGTAGGAACTGAAGAGAGGTGGACTTAATGGAAGTGGAACCAGACCACATCTGGTGGGTCTGGTTCTGCTGTCTTATTGATGTTTCCCATGTGATTCAAAAGAAAATGCCCATTGAAACACAGACAGAGTTACAGCACTGCCAAAGAGGTGCATGTGAAAGTGTGTGCAGGCATTTAGCTCATTTGAGGCACGCTGGGGGATTTTCCCAGGAGACTGTCAGACAGAGGTGGGCACTTCCACAAGTTTCACTTCTCTTTGGTTTGGGGTGGAGAAGAGGGAGGGCATTTCTGAAGTGGTCATACCACCTGCAGTAACTAACAGGACAGGGAAGAAGTTGCACAATGAGGACATCTATTGCAACAGTGTATTATAGCCCTCCAATCTTGTATATAAATATGAGCTATCATTCCAAGATGTATGTTTTAATTTTCTAAAAATTTCCTTCTTCAGAATATATATCCATAAATATATTTTTTGACAGTATCATTGGGGCCCCATTGCCTCCTCCTCCCCCCATAAATAACTAATTTTTCAGTGCTGAAAATTCTGCTTAGTCAAATAGAAAGAAAATATATGTGGTGACTCCCTCCTACCTCTAAATATTAACAAAACCCACATCCTGTCATAAACCAGCAAAACAACTAGTCAGATTTCCAGTAGCCTGAGTCAACATTGATGATTGCTTTATAGAGAAAGACTTACACACTCTGTCTTCTACCAAAGCTCATTTAGAAATTGTAGCTGGGCTGCATTCTGCTGCCAGTTATATCCATACTGTCCTCTACTGACTTTTGTGAATGTGAGAAATGGCAGAATTTGGACCATTTGATATAAGGTACTAATCAAAGAATGACTTAATTTTTAGCAGGTAGTTTAAAGTCCAAACTCAGAAGATTTATTTCAGAGCAGTGAACTTGCAGAGTGAAGGTGAGGGCAGAAATTGGCTCCAGTTGATTTAATTTAAAGTATTACTTCATGATTAATGCAGCTTAATGTTCAAACACTACAGGTATGTTCCAAAGTGATTTTTAACGTTTGGATTGAAAGCAGGCTCTGGATAATGACTATTACATATATTTGAAATGTCATATCTGTTTTATCCTGTGGTTCTCCTGATATGCTGTTCTGAGTCATAGGGGAATGAGTGTATCAGAAGTGACACAGACTCATTTTGTGTATGCAGCTAGTGGGAAAGAAGTTGCACTGTAGTCACTTGATGTACCTAAAGAAGATTCATAATACCTTCGAGTTACTATGTCCTGTGATCTGTGAACACCAAATGTTCTACTTGCCAGCTGTATCTAATATTTTAAACTGAATAGAAATGGCCAGTGGTAATTGACAGATTAAAGAACCAAATTTCAAGTAATCGATGACCTAGAAATAGAACATTTATAACTGGGAAAAATAAAAAGGAAAAAAACCCTGCCTGTACAAGGTCACTGCAAATCCAACTAATCCTCAAGCGGCTATTGGGTTGTGTCACAGAAACAATTTTATTTTATGCCTATCATGTATTTGTGTTGCTATCAATCAGGTGAGTGGAGCAATACTTAAAATCTGAAATTGATTTTAACAAAAAATGACACTTTAGAAAAAGTCTAGGTTAGTGCACAACCAGAGATAATTTGATTTATTATTCATGCTTTAAAAAACAAATAACTTTCCATGACACTTAAGTAATGTCAACTTTTTTTTTACTGTGGAGTTGTCAGAAAGCTAAAAAAGAAACACTCCACATTTTTTCCTACTGACAAGTGTAATAGTTAGTAAAAGACAGAAAATTATACTTTCCTACAACCATGTAATGTCTATATAAAGCAATTAATTAATGTAATGATGCTACTGATTAGTAAAGTTTCAATTGTAGTGTAAAATCCCTATGAAAAATATGATTCCTTCTTTTTTACAGTGTTCACTGTATAAGATCAATAATGATTTTTTTTTTTCCTAAAATCTATATAAAGCTAAAAGAGGAATTTCCTCCCTTAAAAAGTGTATTGTGGTTTCTATAAGAGTTTTCATTATCACAGCTATGGAAAATGTTAAGTGAAACTCCTCATAACATATACTGGTATATCTAATGCTGGTCTTGTTTTCCCTCATTATCTACACAGAGTGTTTTAGAGGTTTTCATGGTCCAGTCAGTAGATTAGAAAGCATTCAGTTTTAGCTAGTGTACAGCCTGTTCAAACATACTTACTGATACTATATTTTGGAGTTGTATTGGCAAAATAGATACAGTAAGAAACAGTGTAGTAGGTTTCTATTTAGAAAAGGCTTAGATTTAAAGTAGCTAGAGGGGAAAATTGATTCTCTTCACTGTACTTTTGCATTACTAAAATACATTTTGTATTCTCCATCTCCACATCTCTGGAGTAAATTTTATATAAAATTTGCATTTAGAATGTAGGCATTACTTTATGTCTGGTCCTGTACTTCTGCCTCATGTAAAATTTAAACTGCAGACTTAAGGAGAAATAGTAAAGGATCAGCTGTCTCTCTGGATCTACTATATCTTGAATCACTCCAAGAAAGCTGTGTCTGCATATGTAAATTACACAGTTAGGAATCAAAGGTGTAGGCAGTGGAAAAAAAAAAAAAAAAGAAACAAAATCCAAAAATTTTATCATCTCTTTTAGTTAATCAATCCAGTTAAGCTGTTTTCTTCAGTACCTCAGTAAGGGGAAGATAAACATTTGTGTAAGGGTTTTCTAACAAATGTTCCCATTAGTTTTTACAGATATATTTTTGAAACATGATAATCCCATAGTATGTAATTCATACAATGGAACTGCATTTCTTCATACTCATTTTCTCGGCAACTGTTTAATGGCACAATTCTCTTTAAATCTATATATATATGTGTGTGTGTATATATATATGTACATACTATATATCTATGGAGATGTATATACATGCTAAATATTATACTATTACTTAGTACATCCAATTGATTCTATAAATATTTAATAGCAAATAAATAACTTTTTTTTCTCAGTAAGATCCAAATTTTCTCACTCTTATTAGAGCGCATTTTTTTTCCCTTTCACTTACTAATAAGACCTAGTGAAGCCCATGGGCCTTATGGTTCCCTTATTTCTCATGAATAGTATTTTACTATACAGATAGCCCAATTTATATCAACAAATACCTGTGGAGTAAAATGTTACTTAGTTACTAGGGATTTCAGACTGACCCAAAAGGACCAGCAGTTGAATGAAATACTTCCTGACATGAGTAACAGTGGTGTAATCTTGCCTCTCTTTAAGTGACTTCTGTTACACACTAATCACACAATTTGACAGCTTGTGTGTTTGCTCATTACTTTGTAGCATCCACCTGTGTACCACAGTTGCCTGTGTTACTTATATATGAACCAATGAACTTCTTCAGTACCATAAAATTAAAGAATTTAAACATATATGTATATGTATGTTTAAATTGTTGGATGGACAGACAAGGATGCTGTATACATTCAGCTTTTATGGGTGCAAGAGACTTGCAAGTTCTTAAGCCCTCTGAAAATTGACCATTTGTGCTTTGATGTGCACCTGAGATTGATGTGTATTAAGAACAGTGTTTAGCAACATACTGGGAAGTTACACATTTACACTTCACCAGCCCATGTTTTATTATTTTTTACTTCAGCAATCATTTTCTAAAGAGAGTTTAGAAACAGTGCTTTCAAGCAAAAGTCTGTTACACATATTTAAATATGGGGCAGTGCTGTACAATTCTCATTGCCAGGGTCAAAATTCAATGTGTCTTCTGAATCATGTAAAAGCCAAACTATTAATTTTTATTGGGAAGAAGGAAAGCAGGAGAAAATGGAAACTCAACTTGGCTGAAAGAAGATTTCTGTTCACTCTAGACCTTAAAGACTAGTGGGAAAATTTGGTTCATCTAGTTCTGGTGACCTACTCATCTGACTAAAAGAAACAGAATTTTGCTTTATTTTTAAGTGCAGACATCAGAAAAGAAAAAGTACAAACATACATATAGATATATTTCTCCTACCAAAATTCTGAGTTAGATAGTTTGCCTTTCCCTGTGTGAACAAGTCACAACTTCTTGCAGATTTCCAATAGGTAAGAGTAGATGGATAAAGGAAAACAAATAGTTTATTTACACAAGTAGGTTCCAGAAATAGGTTCCTCAAAGTGAAATATCAGTAGTGTAGAAAACTATATGCAATATGCAAGAGTAGTGTTGAGCCTCCTAGAGATTATTTATTGCTATACTTGTGGTGCAAACTTGGGGAGTTTTGTAAATGTATCAGGAATAAGGTGGGTGTGAATAAAAAAAGAGGTGGTCACAGCTTTTGTTAAACAACAGCTAAAAATGAATGGCTGTGCAGAAAGAAGATCTCAAGCTGGGAATCATTGTATCTGCTGTACCGGGCACTCCCACAACATTTCAAGATAAAGTACAGATCATCCTTAATACTTCAGGCACCTGATGTTTATGATGTATCAATAGATTAATGTCAAGTCCCAGTGCAGCTTCATTGCCAGGTAACTAGTAGTACCTAAGATAGAGTCTTCAAGGGAAATAAAAACCATGAGCCATATTAGTGCTGCTCTGTCTAGTATGCTATTTCATACTTTGAGAAATTTCAAGATTACAGAAAGAAATCTGCAGCTGCTGTATATAAGGAGAAGCAGCTTTCATCATAGAAGTTGCACTCATCCTGAGTGATTTAAATTCCTATCTGAAAACAGAGGTATATATTTTTTTTATATCTCCTACTTCAACTGAGAAGTATTATTCTCTATTCTCACTAGAACTTGTACAAGGTAACATTTTTCATCAAGAGGATACTAGAGCAGTTCTAAACATTTGCAAGTTTGCAGGTTTGTACTCTATATATTTCAGAGATTCCCAGCTACACATTCTAGGGCTGTATCTAAAGACACTAAGTTGTGAGATGCAGCTCTTGAACTACCTGCCTAGGTTTCGTTACTGTGGCTTTAACAGTGTTTTGCAAGGCTAGATGTTTTGCAAAATAATTCTTCTGAATGTTTGCATTTTATTAATACAGTCTGCAGTTTTGTGTACAGTCTGTTTTTTTGTTACATTGTTCTTCAGCTTTAGTTTCATTCACTGGATGAAGTCCATCTTAGAGTTGACTATGGAAGAATTTCAGGATGAAACCTTTCCTATTCATCCACTGGTGCTTTTTTTGGTGGCCAAGATGCACTGCATAGTATGGTGGCACAAAGTACATGCATTTTAGGACCAGATCTGACAACACACCACTTACTGTGGCATCTGCACTGGCTGCTGAAATAGACAGAGGAAGCAGAATTGAACTATTTTTTTATGTTACATCTGTTCTGGTCTTGATCTGAGTTCCTTGCTGGTGATATCTATAGCACTATTATTTTACAAGGATCATTCTTGATATACTGATCTATTTGAAATCTAAAGAATTTTCCATGATGAAAAGCTGTAATAAAGAACAATAAAAAAATAGAGAAAAAAACAATTTAAAACCAATTTAAGAAAAAAAAAATTAAGTGTCTAAAGTGGAATATACATATTATGAAAAAAACCCCAGTCTTTCCAGAACAGAAATTCATGTTAACAAAAAAATAAGAATAATAATATCACTATAGAAGTCGCTGTTATATAAAAGACATGAAACAAGTTATGTAAGATTGAGTGTCACAGTTCTCAACTGCTCTTAAAGTTGTCTGAGCTTTCTACATCTTTGTGTTCACTGTCACTATCTAAACTTAGCTGGAAAGATCCCTACAAATTTGTGATTACCAGTGCAATTTCAATGACTGATCAATCCTTTGAAGGGTTATCTTTAACAACATATTTTCTCAAGTTTCTATTATCCGTCCCCATGTTGATGAAAAGGCAGTTCTTACTCATAATTCAGTCAATAGCATAATTTTGACTTCATAAATGATTTTGGGGTTCAAGAGTGAATCATGACTAAGACCTCTATGGAATGCAGCTAAGAATAGTATGATTGGGCCCTTCATTTTTGAGGGTTTTGTGATTTTTTTTTTCTTGTGGCATTTTTACAAACAATTAAGGAGACTGGAATTTAGATATTTTTGTAACTATGATGTGAATTGTAACACAGCATCATCGAATGATTTAGGTTGGGCAATACTTTTAGGATTCCAATGGTTAACCATCAAGTCCAATGGTTAACCCAGAATAATCTTGTGTTCAGTGGAAAAGAAATCAAATACTCCATTGAACATATTGCTGAACATGTTACCACATATTTTCATATATTTCTGAAACTGTGAATAATACAGCATTATTATTAAAATTCAATAAATATTTTTACATGGAAAATTAGCAACAGGTGTGTTTGAAATATCACAACTATTATTTGGTATTAAGAAAGCATAGATACAGTCTGGTTTCTCTGATAAGACAAAAGTGTCATTAAAAAAATTCTTCCCAATTCACAACATTTGGATGTGAAGCAGCTGTGATTTTATGAAAAAAAAAAAAGGATTTTTTTGGTCTTTTTTTCCCCAGCATTTTTTTTTCCTTCTCTTCACTACCTTCCTCCCCAGGAGGCATTAATATATCAGCTAATATTTACATATATGTTTTTAAGTATCATGCCTAATTTCTTCTTTATTTTGTTGTTTCCACAAAAGTTAAAAGTGTTAATTTAAATTAATTTTAGGTTTTACCATGCAAGACACTCATTCTACATACAAAAAGTGGATGTATGTGGGGTTTTTTTGGATTTGGTTTTGGTTTTTTTCTGAAGAAAGCATATATGTTGCATGGCAGAATTCTTCAGATACTTTTTCATGCCTGAGGAGCACCTGCATGTATGAGGAAAAGACATTTTGACACTAGTATTAATGTTTTCCAATAGGTAAAAAAATTCAGTGATGAGAACTTAAACAAGGATTTGTTGACCACAGCAGAAACATAGCTCTGCTTTCATCTTTAAATTATAGAAGCAATCCTCTGATGCCAAAAGGTCAGTGTAGAGCAGTTGGGACAAATTTTTGCAGCAGACAGCCTGAAAGCTTTATGCTTTCAACTGTATGGCTACTTCAGCTGTAAGAGAAGAGGTAAAATTAATGCTAAAGTGTTCAAAAATACAGGAAACAAGTAAAACTCTCAGGGGACTGCAGGTTCTTGCCTTAATAGAAAAAAAAAAAGGGGAAAAAAAAAGTAGTAGGAAGAGAATGGCAAAATTACTGGGGAAAAAGTTTCTTGAGTTTAAGTGTTTTATTTGTCAAGTATTTAAGGGGGCATTGAGGATATTAACAAGTCACTGCTTTTGTTGATGAGATGAAACAGAGTAATGTGCAGCTGCCATAATTCTTACCCAGGGTGCATTCTAAGACCTACTAATCTATTTGTCATAGTGCAACCTTTGTTTTTCAGTCTGCTGTAGACTTTGTTTTTTTTTTTTTTTTTTTTTTTTAACAGAAGAAGATTCTGGATTAATTACTGTAAATCCTATGAGAAAGAAAAAAAAGCAAATTATTAAGCTGTTTTGATAAAATACTCAGTATTAAATACTACATTCAAGAACAAGCAAATTGTTATGAATGTCCCGGATAATTAGGATATTAGACAGTGCTTTAAATAACCTTCTTGACCAGTCATATATTTTCTAGCTAAATCCCAGAGGCTGTTGATACATTTCTTTCTTAACAAGGTCATACAAGAACCATCTCTTTCTCCTACTGGTTTGCTTCCACTAGGTAGTTGTGTTACCTGCACAGAAAAGATAGCAGATCAATTCATCCACTTGCTTGACATGAGTTCTCTTTTTTTTTTTTTTTTTGTCCTGAAAACTGAGAAGTCCTTCTACATATAAAGACAAAACTGCATAGTTTCAGCCAATTATTAGTGTTATTTGTACAGAGGAACAGCATAAAGATCAATTTGTATCTCACTTTGGTTCACTGAGGGTGTATCTCCTTTTCCAACCCTCAAGACAATCAGTCCCATACTGGTCTATTTTCAATAGAATAAGGTATAAGCAATTGAGGCATCTTAAGTTCTTCAAATTAAGGTATTTGATTTTAGCCATGGACCTTTCTACTGGCTTTGTGGCATATGTATCAGATCAGAGTTTCTCACATTCATAAAATACTTTAACCCGTAACAGAAAAGTTCCTAATCTCATCCTGTTCCCTGGTGGGTGGCTTTGTGTTGCAGTCTCTGTGGCCTGCCAAAGGAGAACTCCAAAGGGGAAAGGAAAAGTCTTGACATGGGATGCAAATGCATCATTTCAGCTGTGTGGGTGAGGCCTCTAATCGATACATTGCAGGCTTTTGCAGTGATAGTCATGCAGAACGATTTTCAGAGAGTAGTTCAGACCATCTACTGATCTGTGTACGACGTGTGTGTATTGCCTGTACTAGTTCTAGTGACACTGTGATTACTCGTATTTCCAGTCCTTTCCCTGGAACATTTCCAGGCACTTTTATTATATTGAAATGGCTCTTACAGTTCATTGAGCATCCAGCATAATACTGTTGAATATGATTGGTGCATGTGCATATATTTATTAAAACAAACAAAAAAATCAGGCAGTTAAACCACATAATTATGGGAAAACGAATCATAACAATAAAAGACCATTTAAGTTAACAAGCTTTGTGATCAAAGAGTAAATACAGGGTAGATAAATGAGACTCTAGATATAACTAATCTACATAAATAAGCTTTGGTCTGATTAGAGGATAGGAATATATTAAAATAATCTTAAAGTGTTTTTAAAGTATTTTACTTTAGTACTTTTATAATTTCTAGTTTAATTTCATCATATTTTTAACATTTCCACTCTATAAAAAGACCTGAGTTAAGTGATAAACAACTTTTACATGCTTTTATTTTTTGATTAACAGTGTTTACAGTGCAAAAAAAAGTCTAAACTAATACAAGTAAACAAAAGAAACATCATAAGTTTTCATTCTGGTTTGACTATATTGTGTGTCAAAAACATAAACATTTTTAATGTCTTAATTTTAATTTTTTTATGTGGCAATGTTTTTTGATTGATTTTTAATTAAGGAAAAACGTTAAAGGAAACATTTAAAGGACAGTTTCTTGTTTACTGTCTTTATCAGCAGAGAGCAGCCTTTGTAGTGTTTGAAAGCTGGTGCATTAAAAATCAATTTCAAGTCTTCAAAGCTTTAAACTCTTGCTTGCTTTGTAGATATATACTGTTTTTAAAATCATTGGAAGCACAGTTGACAATTGAATTAAAACAAAAGGTGAATAATGGTTTCATGAACATTAGAAGGCTTTTAATGTATTTTTAATAATAGCTACAGGATTTTTTTATAGCAACAGACATGTGAATAACAATTTGTAGCTTTTAAATGCATAATTTGTTCCTAAAGGCAGTTTTTTTATATTCTTTTATTAAGAGAATTTTGTTTTAAACTTCTCTTGGTGTTATTCTGTTGTTTTTACTGAATATCATGATTCAAACATAGAACATGTCAGTTTCTTTACTTACTATATTTCTGTCTCTCTCTTTGCTGATTGCTAAGCAACCACTTATGATTATTTAGCTACGAATCAGTTTAAAAAAAAAGGTAAGCTGAAGTGGGCTAAACAAATGTTCATTAATTCTTAATGAAAATATTTAAATTCTATAAAATTTTAAAAGTAACAAGGAAAAGAACATTGTCTTAATGATGTACCTCAGATTCAGCACTTGAGTTACTGCCAGCTGAGTAAAAAATGCTCTCTTTGTGCAAATCTAGAAAAAAAAACATGTCGTTAGTCAGAGCATGAGTAATTTTGAGGCCTGTGGAAATATACATATATATATATATATATATATATATATATATATATATATATATATAGTTAAATTAATATTATTTCTTTCAGGGCAGGATCCTTAAAACACCTAATCAGTGACCATTTTAATTTAGGTCAATAGAACCATAAAATTAAATAGATCATTTACAGGTGTGGAGTTGCTGATGTGCATAAGCATGTGCAGAATTCAGCCCAGAATCTGTTAGTCTGTGTTACCTGAACTGGTCCCTGTTGCTTCTCTCCTTTGCTTTAAGAACACTGCAAAGCTGCAAAAGCTGTTAGTTTCACTTAGCCTCCAACTACATTTTCTCGTATTCTGTTGAGATAGTCCTGATGTCTTGCTTTCTTACAGAGACTTTAGTAATTTGATATGCAGATTTGAAGATCATAAAAACAATCCTGCTTTGATGATCATGAGCCAGATTATCCAGCCACAGCTGTAAAGTACCAAGTGTGTTCTTTTGTGATCTCTTCATCATTTCAGTGTATCAAATGACATTAAGAATATAGTGGAATTTAAAGTGCTTGAGAAATAATGAAATTAAAAGCCTTTTTAAAATGACAACCACGAAGCCTTCAAAACTATTATATTTCTAGGCTATGGGCCAGATATGTAACTGTGTGTATGCATGCATACATGGATATACAGAAAAGAGAGCAGACTGGAATCAAAAGAACCGTCGAGATGGATAAAAAACATTATTAATGAGCAATGTGCATCTATTTTTTTTTTTTTTTTTTTTTGTATATGATCTGTACAGAGCTGTGTAGCAGTGTTTTGGAAGATGTTGTCAACCTGCACCTTTTGCTGCAAACTAGAAAGCATCAAGTTTAGAGACAAATTATGTTGTCATTTTTTTCCTGAGGCAACAGTATTGGTAAGGAAGGACCTAATTTTCCACTTCATGATGGAATCCTGCTATCAAACTTCAGGACTGAGAGTGATGATTAAAAGGAAGTATAATTCATGCAAAATGTGAAAAGAAACAGCACTTAACTGATTCCATAGACTGCATTAGTTATTAAAAAGTGCATGATAATTTGCATCTCATAGCTCCAAGGTGAGAAATATATCAGTCAGCTTTGTAGTTGTTGGGTGAAAAGGAGGTGAAAACAACATGTTGTCTGTTATTTCTTTCAATATTCAGTCTTTATTTTGTCTAAATCTGTACATGTATTTTGTCTATTTAAACCACATGTGGCTACTTTTCAGGTGTAACAGGGGATAGTATTGCAAGGGGCAGAAGCAACTGTATCAATTTATTTTGTTATGTATTCATTGGCCATCACATACATGATCTTTCCCAAAAATATGCCTCTCATTATTGCAACAGTGTGACATAACAAGATAATAATTCTTTCAAGTGTGAAATAACTAATTTTAAGTATTTTCCTGGGCTCATTTATTTCAAACAACCTTCCAGAATTTTGAAGAGAACTTTAATTTCAGTTCCTTTAATATATGTGTAGACCACAAATAGTCTTTACTTCATCCCCTGATATTGGCAAAGGAAACTTAGGAATGTGTATCTGGATTTCCAGATTTTGACCTACTTGTAAAGCAAGAGCAAGCTGTTTCTATAAAACAAATGTAAGCTTCAGGAATTTTGGTTTGCAATGGCAAAAATATTTAGATAAATTACTTGCAGTCATACTGGTCTTGCTGATACCTGTGAATTAAGAAATAGGCACACATGCTGAATAGCCATGGGAGGAGAACACTTTTTAAGGAAAAGTTTTAGTTCTGATATAAGTTTTGGGTTTTCTATAGTGTTTTATAATAAAGACAATTACATAGTAATTTGGGTTAGAATGCATGCCCAGTTCCCCATCTCAAAACCTAATTTGTTACTACCTGTGGCTATTTCTATTAAAAAAGAAACATAATTACTATGAGTCTCAGCAGTCTAAGAGTAAATTTTTGCAATTACAATGCTTCCCTTGGGCAGATATATGAAAATGGCAGATTAATTCCTTCCAGTCTATTCCTTGAACGTTCTTAAGATTACTGGTAGCTTGGACTATCATTATATTGGTGCTGTTTATTATCCTGTGGTTAAGGTTAAAGAAGGAATGCTACTATAAACCCTTAAGACTAAGATGCTATACCACTGCCTTGCAAAGTTTCTGTGCTGAACTGTGATCCACAGCATCCTAGGAGCAAGATGCCACTTCTGTTTTCATGGAAAGTGGATGTCTTTGCTGTTGATTTTAGCATTATTTAGAAGGGTAATTCAAATTTTATTGCGTTATGCCTCAACAGATTTAAATAAAAACACCAAAAAAACTCAAGTTTAATCATTCTTAGGAATTTATCAAGACATTAATAAAGCTGCAGGTAGTTCCTTAATATTTTGTAGGTTTTGTTTTATTCCAAATAGCACAATGCATGAAACACCAGTAAACTAAGATGGCCCTGAAATTATGTAAATGAACACATTCCCATGGAAATAATTCATCTTCCAGTAGGTTTTTCTACCTGTAAGCAAGTTTTGAGAGCATATGAGTAAATGAATTGCATGCAAAGGCTGTACTCCTGGAGATCACTCTCTGCAGCTAAGAACCTAACTCCATGTTGAATTCCAGTGAAGTTGGAAGTTGGTGTGGCTTCATGTGGGCTCATGATCTACCTGCAGGGAGCAGCATTAGTCCATGTTACACATGATCTGGTTTGAGTATCCAGGAAGAGCAGTATGAACAATCCCAAGTTTGTTTTTTTTTTTTCATTTTGCATGAACTTTTGTTTGAAATTTCTTGCACTGTACTTGTAGTGTTTTCTTTTCCCATTTTGAAAGAGGTTTCCACATATACATGCTTCTGAATGTCAACTTGGGAACATCTGTGGACATTATGTGGACATTATTTAGAGCATGTTTCATAAACTTTTCTTTGAGAGGTCTTAAATAAAATTTTAAAAAGTAAAATATATATGCATCCTTCAGTTGATGTTCAATGCATTCCACTTTGGAAAAAAGTGCTCACATACTGGGTGAGCATCCTGCTAATTAGATAGAGAGGAAGTCCATAATTAAATCCCTGTGTGCTAACAAACCCCTCAGTCAAATATTAGCATTCATGTTCAGTCACTCTATCCCCAGTGAAACCTGAAGCAGTGTCCTAGATATTGACAAACCAACATTGATTTGGAACAGAACGATGACTTTATCAAATCCTGGAATCTTTGCAGAGACCATATCTTATGTAGATCTTCTTAATTTTACAGAAAGATCTGATTTCAGAGTCTTGATATGTCAAGGCATAATGGGAAGGGTAATCCAGAACATTTTTTCCCAGTCTTTTAAGAATTTACAGGTCAAAGTCAGCTCTTAAATACCTATTAAGTTAGAGATTACCTGTGGTTAAGTGATGGTTGTGTCCTAGATGAGGTGATCCTATAAAGAAAGGCAGCTATTTTTTCTTTTGCTTGTTTTGAATCAATTTAATAGAGAGTACTATCAGAAGACATTGCAGTGGGTTAACACTGAAGTGACAGAGTTGTGGATGCATGCACACAACCCTGTATCAGAATAGCCTTGTTTTTTTCTGTCCAAATCTACTTGACCACTGCTACTATGCTCGTGGTGTAATGGTGTATTCAATCAAACTTTCCATTTTATGAGGTACCTCATCATAGACACATAACTGTTATGACTTTAAAATTTATTTAGGGACAGAACCTCTTGCTAAATTTGTGCAAGCCTAAA